>NC_079147.1:262996849-263102796 GCF_945859685.1 Eupeodes corollae | reverse complement strand
CTTCCTAGCTTGGCATTAAAATCTAATAAGACAATTTTAATGTCATAGCCAGGGCACTGCTCATATGTCTTGTCTAAGAGCTCGAAGAATATGTCTTAGGTGTCTTCATATTTCTCCTCTGTTGGGGCATGTGCGCATATTAGGCTTATGTTGACGAATTTAGCCTTGATGCGGATTTTCGACTCAAGACTTTTTGCTTGAGCTCAGTTCCAACAACAAATCAACACCCAAATAGACGCTGTCTTTGTTCTCGGTAGCTGTCGCCGTAGTATAGATATCGCTGTCTTTTAGTATGCGTTTGCCCGGTCCATCCCATCGCACTTCTTGAATGGCGGTAATATCTGCCTTGCAGCAGTTTAGGGCTTCCGCTAATTGTTCGGCTGCATGTGGTCTGTTAAGGGACCTAACATTCCACGTACAGATCAAAAGTTCGTTTTGCTTATTTCGTTTGCGTGGGTTGTCAACAGTGAGTCCGTCCGTATCCGAAGGGGAGCCGGATAAACCGCTCCTTACAGGCCTGGGCTCCGAATATGTCGAAGAAGCCCTATAAGGTGTTCACTAAGTAGTTCAACCTTACTGGAACTTTAGGCACCACCGTTGGTTCCATCTCGAGAATTCTTCCGCTGCCGTCTGGATAAGGAGAGGTGGCTTAGTGGAAACACCTCTGCCCCCCTCTCTCGTTTGCTGCCCCCAACAACTTTAAACTGGGGTTGGATCCTAATCTCCAGTTGAGGTACTAGAAACCCGATGTTCACCGCGGGGGGAGGTGAGAGTAGGAGTTGATGGACAGTGGTGGGTTTTGAGAAAAACCTGTGGACGCTTGTGTCCTCTTGAATGCACATGTCTACCATTTGAACATGAATTATTATAGTAGCGGTGGACAATTAATATGATACGTTATGATGTCCCTAATAAACATCACTAAAAAGTATACTCAACGATCTTGAAGGGATTTTATTCGAAACAGCAAACACCGAATATTATAAGCCGGTCTTGGACTCCTTCATTTTAACTTGGAGAAGGCATATACCATGAAATTCTTTTGAACTCTCTCGATTCTATCCCTTCAATTATTATAATAATGCTGTAATACTATAGAATCGATCTCAATAAAAACTTGTAAAGTGATTTTATGGTATAGGGACCTGAGAACTCTCTGGTGTTTATTTTGATAAATCAAACCATTTGATTGGCTTTGTTTGTGTTATATAGCAAGCATATTGAGCCACTAATGGTTTTTATAGTTTTGTGAAATGTTTGGAAAAACCTTTTGCACTAATCCGTCGATGCTTTCTGTGATCTTACAGAAGTTTGCTTGCAGGGTGATACATTCTGTAGATTCATCAATTTCCATTCGCCTATTTCCAATATTAATTAATTGTTTTCCAATTTGATGGTGAACCTGTCCTTGTATTTACAAAATAGAAACCAGTCAGTATTAACTGAGTTATAAAACTTTTTTCGGTGTGTGAGTAGAGTTCAGAATAATAAAATTTAATACGTAAGAATGAGTAATGTTTACTATTCTGTAACTATATTTTATGTATGAAAAAAAAAACATAAGTATTGGATCAAATCCTCGTTCTTTAACTTGGAAACAACCATGGTATTTTTAAGTGCTTGGAATGACTACAATGGCTCAGTTGGAGGAGTCAACATTGGCAATATCACTTTACCACTTAGGCAGCATAATCCAGGCGTTTCTCCGGAAAACTTTAAAGCAATACAATATTGGCAAACAACTTCCATTTGCCCAATGTAAACCCTAGGATGCAAGCTGTAATTATTGCTGCAATTCAAAATACGCTGCTCGATTCAAATCAGCACTTAAAAATCTCTTATTCAGCGTCACAAATGTATCTATTTCTTTACCACTGTTGCTACTTGACGATTTTGCTTTTCCAACCAAGCCGTTTCATGGGCTGCCTCATTATTTCTTGTGATTGAGAAGCACGAAGTCGAGCCATACTAAGGCGGCGCTGTTAACGTGAATTTAAATGCTTGGCTATTACGTCAGCCAAGTTGATACAAATAAATAAGAATATTTATATGTTTTCCGATTTAATAGAATTCTGTTAATAATAACAATCTTTGATTGTAAATATCTCTCTAAATTGTACTTAATGTTTTCCAACCATGCTCGTTTAGAATATTAATAGTCTACTGTAAGGTAAGACAATTTTTCCTAAAGAAAAGCGTCCTTGAATTTTTAATATAGGGCATATATCAATGAAGTTTAGATAATCTACTTTTGATTTTAAGTTGCACAAGGTATAGAATTGGTTAAAACTACGATTATAAATAAATAAATTAGGTGGCGCAACAGTCTGTGTAGAACCAGGGCCTAGTGACTTACAACTCTCAATTGCAGGGATGGAGGGGACCTACAGTTTATATGCCGAATCCGAACGGCTAATTTGAGAAATCACTTTTTCATGACAACGATTACTCTTGGAGAATTTGTCAATTCCTCGCAAGAGGCAGTATCCGTGAATACAAACTTTAGGTGGCACAGGCAGGGATCGAACCCAAGACCAACGCACTAACCGTCATGCCACGGGTACTACTACTACGATTAGAAGGACTTTAATTCAAATTGAGAACTTCACATATTAATTTAAAGTTTAGGGATATCTATTCATAACTCAGCGAAGCCTGGAAATAGTTTCTGGTACCAAGATTATAGTTCAGCTGACTCTAGATATTTCTGCTGAAATATTCTTAAACCTTTTATATCAGAATGCCTCATTGTGTCCTCATTTTTCTCTATGGTGCTGAATACATTTGGTTTTTCACATTATTTTATTATTGCTCAAATCATCATTCAATTTCACTCCACAGTCATTGCCAAGAGATTGTCATCTTGCAAACCACCAGATCTTTATACTCAACACAAATAAAAGAAGATTTTTTCGAATGTCTTGAGTTCAGATGGTTTAGTGTTGAAGCTTATAGCTTCAAAAACAATTTGTCTTCAAGATAATTCAAGGAAAAATTACTGTTTAACAATTTTTAGTAGGTTTTAATTTTCGTATAAGAACCTTGAATTTTAATTTTAGACAATTTGTATAGTTGTCACAAACCCCGTTCTACGTAGTACAAAACCGTTCAGTTTTTTTTATATAACACACGTTTAATTGGTTTCTGAAATGTTTTGTATATAAAACAAAATCTTTACTTTTTTATTGCGACAATAAAAATAACAATCACCAGAAAGGGAAGTTATACATTTTGTATCCCTAAATTGATCTTTTGTTTTGTTTAACTACGCTTAAAATGTAAACCAGAATTTTTAACTGAAAACTCGTATGCATAATTCTTTCACTTTCCATGAATTTGATTCGTGGTTTGAATATTGACGTAAGTATGTGGATTGAATCCTTCTGAGATATTTTTAATTTAAAACTCCTTTGAATTTTTTAAGAAACAAACAAAAACCAACCTATTTTTCTTCAGCAAGAACTTCAAATCTAGGCTAATCAATTAAAGATAGAAAAAAGAAACAAACCTAGATTAAAAAGTCTAAACCCATATCGCATTGAAGTTCTATCACTTTATCGTGCTGTTCAAGTTGTTGTCTAGTTTCTGTACTTTTCTAATTCGTTTTTTGGTTTCTTATATTTTGATGTTTATTCATTCTACTGAATGCATATTGACCATATCATAGGAAAATCCATTTGTCTAGACTAAGAGAAGGATTTTCATTTGAACTAAATAAAAAAAATAAAGAAAGGAAACAGATCTGCAAGTTGATGGTGTTTGTTTGAAAATTCAAGTCTCATATATACAAACGTACATAAAAACCTACTCAAAAATGTAGGATGATTGGATTCCATTTGACTTGGAATGTTTAGAATTAGAATCCGTGTTTTTGAAAAGATGCGTATACGAGTAAAGGAACCTCCTAACACATTTCTATGTGAAGTCTGTCTGTCTATAGTGAACTGAAACTTATAAACTGAATGTTAGATAGGGTGTGTTTTGTTTATGAAGTGTGTCCTTGTACACAAAAAGGATCTACTCCATAGACTGACCATATCAAATTGACTGATTTCAGAAGTTTTACTTTTGCAAGTTTTAGTTCTCAAGATAAGGAAGTTTGATGGGTACGAGTTTCTGTCTTTGCACATGGAATGGAATAATATGTTTGATGATTTGAAAGGCAAAGTGCAGTTTAATTTGGAAATCCAGGATAGATAAGCAATTTATATGGAAATTGGGAAAATTGAGCAGATATCCATCAGTATCTGCCATAGACTTAAATTAAGAAAAGATAAGGCCTTTGAGTTTGGATTGAAATGTGAAGGAATAGGAATATTTTTGCTGTGCAACTTGAAAGCAAAAATACAATTTGTTTTTAAACAATTTAAAATAAATTATTGGACTTTCTCTGCGATTTCTCAAAGTAAAAATTAAAATCAGTTTGTAAGACACAAGTTCTACATTTAACTACTAACATAGGTATACGCCTGAGTGTGCCATATAACATTGGTTTGTCTATGGAATTGAGTTCTTATTGTTCACAACTCTTTTGGAATTTGGCCTAATCTTATAAATTTACAAAGATAAATTATCATATTATTAAATTTAAAAAGTATACATAACATATTAGTTGTTAAAAATTGGGGATTTGACATATGATGATATAAAAGATGTGCAAAATGTACTTTTAAAAAAAATAAGTGGATATTTTTTCTGCTACAATTATTTAAAAAAATCAAAACAATTTGGATGAACTTTAAACACTCACTATTTAAAATAATGTCATTGACTTCGAACTTAAAAAAGGAGACTGATAGTTTTTATAAATCAAAAAATACTGAACAAATTTTAAAATGTAATTCTTACTTACGACATAGAAGCAAGTACGTATTCGTATTCTGAACTCGAGATTTTATTAAAACACTACATTACTATGGTACTTATATGAATCGAAAAAAGTGGGTCCCCCGATTCCGTCCGTCTATCTGTATGACTGTTTCTCCTCGCCCTACAGCTTTGACCACTGGGTCGATTGAGTTTAACCTTGAAAATAAGGGTTTTAAGCAGATTCGGCTTAGATATTTGTATTCACTATTTGAAGACTAAAAATATCAGTACTTTTTGGTCAAAACTTGAAAATTTAAATTTTCTCAGATCGAACCGATAGATTAATTTTTTCTAAATTTTTTTCTAAACTCTTTCAATAAAAAATATTGTTGATACCAAGATTTTTTCTAAGCTCAATGCAACCAGTTTGAGTATCTTGCTAAAAACATGAAATATAATAACGTTAATATCGTTATAAAAGAATTCTATTAGGTAAGTATCGCGTTTTTAGCTAGAACAGGGCATGTACAGAGGATGTGATGAACTGTTTCCTCCTCTTTTTCATCCATGCAGCTTCTGCAAAAATCATTTAAAAATACGTCTAGCCGGGTGGCTTGCTTTACTATTAGACAGTGCTCGGTTATGGTACTGTTTATTGAACTTACATACGATCTGCTAATAGATAGCAAACACCTTGAGGACTTTAATGGTAGTGTAACCAAAATCTTTTGCCATTTTCATTACAGAAGTTCGACAATCATGGAATGTTATGTCCAGAGATTTGATAGCGACCTGACTACCTACGAAAATACGGATATCTGATCATGTTTTCTTTAAGCCAGGTCAAGACTTCTTTTATCGCCAAAAGTTCCGCATGGAACTTAATTTGAGTCATTCAGAGAACATACCTCCACCTACCCTTTCAGTTGTTTTTGATCAATTTGTGTAAAAGTTTACTGACTCTTCTTCTAGAAAGAACCAGAAAGATCTATAAGGTATAGAAAAATGGAAGTTTCTGTCAAATTGCAGTTAGAGGATGGTGTAATCTGTGTGTTTTGGAATTCATTATAAACACTTAAGAATTACATAGTGGCCAATGTTGTTGCTAACCCACTGCGATAAAGCATTGGGGAGAATAGCAGAGCATTTAACTATTCGTATGCTAAATATATCAAGATAGGTTATGTATATTAGAGTATTAGGAACATTAAGGTATCCAAACAATCCGCTTATAAAAAGGCAAGCTGAACGTTGGACTTTATTTAGTTTGTCGTATTTTATAGCTTTTGCTAAAACAATCCACCATATTGCCACAACGTTCAGTAAAATTGGTCCGAAGTGAATATCCAATGCGTAATTCGGTATCATTAGTCCCATTTATTATCATTAGCTTTTTTGCAAGAGAAAAGAGTTATAGAAGCTTTTTTGACTCTTTCTTGTATATTTCTTTTCCAATCAAGTTTTTTGTCTAAAATAAGACGAAAATACTTAGTACTGTCTGAAATCTTAAATTATTGGATACCTTAAATTTAGAAAATTTAAACCTCTATTTGAAAATAGGTTTTGCGTGGGTTGACACCCAGTCCACACCGATCATCCCAAAGTATTAGTTTACCTAAGACGTTTTGTAAGAGTTCTTTTAGGTAGTTAAAATGATTAACTGCTTTATCCGCATAGGAAATCACTGTGAAACACTCCACATCCAGACCATAGAAGATTTCATTTACCACCAGCTTCCTCTGCTATAGCAAATCTTATGGCAGAGTAGCCCAGTTTTGAGTTAAATACGTTGCTAGTCAGCATTAAATGAATTATCTCCCCACGTTGTTAAAAGCACATTTGGTGTCAAGGAAAGCAGCCATAAACAACTCTCTTTGAATAAAGTAGAATTTGATGGTGCGTACGAAGGTGTGTTACGCCTTTTTGACCGAATTACCTTTACAGTAGGCATGTTCAGACATAGACAGAAGTTTTGTATAAATACTTGACTCCATCAATTTTTCTAAAACTTAAGAAAAAAGAAGAAAGAAGTGATGATAGACCTATAGGTCGTAGATCTTTAGGGTGGACTTCCGAGCATTTTTACTTGCGACATATAGGAACTATATGGCAAGTCGAACTAGAGATTTTAATCAAACATGATATTACGATGCTATAGAGACATCGAAAAAAGTGGGTCCCTCGATTCCGTCCGGTCTTTTTTACTGTCTGTCCACGCTCCTACAGCCTAAACCTTTTTCTTTTTTTTTAAGATAAAAATTAACAGTGGTCCTCATACAATTTATTTGGTCAAAAAACGAAAATTCGAATTTTCTCAAAAACGACCTCATAGATTTTTTTTTAAATTTTCCCAAAAATTTTATTTTTTAACTTGGCTTCTTTTTATAAAAACATATTTTTGTATTGCTCAGGAAATGTACCGTTCATAGAACCGTTATTTTGAGTTTTAATTTTCTCAGCAATTTTTGAACTGATTTCAATAATTTTTTTTAATAAGTTCTTATATTGCCTTAACAATATTTGGTTATCAAAAGTGCAATTTGATATTGTTTGGATTTTTAAAAAAATATAGAATTTTTTTTTTCAAAATATTTACAATCACTAAAAAACTGCCGACCAAAAGTATTTTTAGAAGGAAATTGAAAAAATTGTATATATAAAAAATTAATTTAAAAAAAAAAACCGCTTGAACGATACTCAAAAAGAAAATTGAAAAATCAAAGGTTTACATTCTTGAAGACAAACTTATTTTTCAGGTAAATTTTTGATTCATAAAATAGTTTTTTTCTTAAATTATTTTAACTGTGCATGAGCCCGAAAGAGCGCATTGTTTTGACACAATTGTAATCACATTCCTTAGTTTTATCCAAACTAATGCAGTTGGTACATATTTATGTATTCTTTTAACAATGTAGCGCCGCTGTATCGGATTAACGAATATGATATGTTTAATCAACTATCTATTTTAAGGTGTCTATCAAGAGGTATTGTCTTGGTTCCTTGTATATGATTTTAAAAAATTATTCCTCAAGAATAAGGTTGTTTAACACATATTTTACTTGCCTTCGTCTACATAAAAGAATAAATACTTTGTACAAGTTTAAGAAACGGGCCACTCTTTCAACGTACACTGTCGGACAAATTAAAGTGCGAAATTAGTTTTCCCTTTTTCTTATCACTGTTATTTAAGAACAAAAATCATTTATCGCTCCTTTTCATGATCTGACGTCACATATAATGTCATTTATTGACGATCTGTAAAAACTATCCTGTTAATTGCTTTGTCTATTTGTTATGAATTGCTTGAATATTGAAACACATGAAGTTGAAACGCGACAAAATAAAGTGCAGTTTCTGTTTTTTCTCTTATTTATTGATAAGAAAATAATAATTTAAAAAAAAAACTTCAAATCGAAGAGATATTCAAAGGTAGAAGCATTAATATAAATTTATAATTATTTGAGTGACTAGTTTCAATTAATATGTGAAAGACTTTAGGATGAAACCGCTGATGGAAGTGAAGGAATTGCTAGTTTTGGCACGTCAACATGGGTTGACATTCCATAAACTGGCAGAAAAATACGGAATATCAATTTTTGGATCAAGAAAAATCTATCTTAACTTCGTTAAACGAGGAACTGTTGCCAGTTTTAAGAGTTCTTGCGGAAGAAAGAGGAAGACCACAGCAGTGAATGACCGCAGGATCAAGCTTAAGGCTAGAAGAAACCCCTTATCATCAGCCAGAAATATTAATGAAGACCTCCAGTTAAACATTACTCAAAGGACGGTTCAAAGGCGACTCCATGAAAGCGGTTTAAAAAACTATTTTGCAAAGAAAAAGCCAATGCTTCGAGCAGTCAATATTCGAAAAGACTAGCTTTTGCTACAAAGTTTTTGTCAAAGCCGCAATCATTCTGGGAAAGTGTTATTTGGTCAGATGAGTACAAATTTGAACTCAAAAACTCAAAAGCCAGAAAGCGCGTTTGGTGCAAGCCAAACGAAAGACTCAGCCAAAGGTGTATTCAAAAAACCGTCAAACATAGAGGTGAATCGGTTATAGTCTGGGGTTGTTTCTCCTTCAGTGGCGTCGGAAATATCGTCAAAATCGACACCAAAATGACGGGCGCTAGTTACGTCAATATTTTTAGGGAAAACTTACCTACTTCTGCTCGTAAAATGTCTTTGGAAAATTATATTTTACAATAAGACAACGACCCCAAACATACGAGCAGAGTAGCCAAGGAAACAATATTGACGTACTAAAATGGCCACTACAATCCCCAGACCTTAACCCCATTGAACACCTTTGGTCCATTTTAGACGACAGAATTCCATTTAATGAGCGTCGAAATTTGACATCGTTTTGGGAAAGCCTACAACATGAATGGGAGAATATTCCAGCTGACATCTTAAAAAATTTGGTCTATAGCATGCCCAAACGTCTTGCAGCAGTTATACAGAATAAAGGAGGAGCCACTAGGTATTAAGTTATATAAACAAATAAGAATTTGACTTTGCACTTTATTTTGTCCGACAGTGTATATACAAATTATACCTGTATAGGTGTTAAGTAAAACCTCTACAACTATTGCTTGCGTGTCACCTCATAACCAAAATCCAAATCGCATAAGAGCCTGACTGTAAACAACACATGAATAGCAATTTCTTGTACTTCTTCGTAAGCTTGTTTCTTTTAAAATGTAACGAACAAAATAAACTGAACGTAATAACTCCATGTTTGCGCTGAAAACTTGTAGGAAAGAAGGAATGTGATTGGATTGTATAGTAAGCACCTTCTACCTACCAATATCATTCCTTCATTATCATCATAAACATGTCTTTATCTATCTATTTGCATAAAGCTAAGTTCGCCAATGAACTACTCTTTATCTGTTTTAGACACCTACCTAACTACACAACCAATAGGCGATCGCTTTACAATTTAAACATACATGTTCTACCTCTTTCTTATCTTCAGATAATTTACTTTTCATCCTGGTTCTTCCAATATAAAATTAAAAAAAGAGGCTGGGATGCGACCCACACTGATAAATTCCAATCCCGCCTGTCGATTTGTCTTGCTTAAAAGTTTGTCTATATGTACTCGTATCAATTTTTACTAAATTCGCGAACTATTTTTTGTAGATTTTATTTTATTTGAAAAAACGGACTGCTGGATTTTATATAAAAATTACAGAATATCGAAAACAATATATTTTGTGAAATAAAATAAGTTTCAAGATAATATTTTTAATTTTTGAAAAGCTATTTGAGTTCAAAGTAAATTTTTACCAGTTTTATCATTGTTTTCTTTTTAGAGTTTTATTTTTTGTAATCTGTCAATTCGATTTTTCTCAAAATTTGTCCTAATGTGGAAAACATATTTTTCATAAGTAAAAATTAGTTAGAAGCTATTATTTCAAATTTTTAAAAAGATATTTGAGTCGAAATTCATTTTTTACCAAATTTTGTAAATTTTTTTTTTCCGTTTTTAATTTTTTGTAAAAAACTGTCAATGCGATTTTTCAGAATGTTAAAAACAATATTTCTTATAAGATGAAATAAGTTTGAAGCCTAAATTTCAAGCTTTTGAAAAGATATTTGAATCGATATTCAATTTTTACCAACTTTGAGTAATGTTTTTTTTAGATTTTTATTTTTTATAAAAAAAACTGCCAATTCGATTTTTCTCAAAATTTTATCAGATATCAAAACATTATTCCTCGTTGCACAAAATTGTTTTGAAGATGAAATCATATTTAAGTCGTAAAATTTTGGAGGTGACAAATTTTTTTTCTTCAGTTTTTTTTGATTTATAAAAAGAACCGTTAAATCGATTTTTTTTTCAAAAAATATACTTCTTTGATATCACGTTACAATATATTATATAAAATTTAATTCAAGTCTCTAGAGTTTTTGGTTTGTAAGATATTAAGAGTTAACCAAAATTTCCACCTTTGGTCAAAAAACCACCAACGCAATTTTCTTGAGAGCCCTTTCTGCATCTTTCTGCTTTTATATCTGTATTAGAAAATGTATTTGAAATCGATATCTCTTCTGGTTCTTAAGCTATGGGCGACAAAAAAAATTCGCGAACCTACGGACGTACGAACGTACGTACACACGCACGCACAGACAACTTTCTAAAAATCTTTTATTTCGACTCTAGGGACCTTGAAACGTCGAGAAAAACCAAAATTTTCAATTTGACAGATCGGACCCATTACAATAACTTAATATGGGAAGTTAATAAAGCTATCTATAATCTTTCAACGAACTAATTGAATACACAAACAATTGTGTTCGTTAAGTATGCGTACAAGTATTTTTCATTTCCGGGATGAGTTGTCTTAGGATGAGTTGTGTCTTGGGATGAATCGCGTGGTTTTTTTGGCATTTATATCTTTGAGACAAACTTATTTAACAGGTATATATATAAATCTTATATAGGTACTTTTTTAAACAGGCTCTTTGAATACAGGAGCAAGTTCGTGCACCTGAAAACAACTTTCACTTCTCTCCATAACGAAGGAATTGGGCCACACAAAGAAAGCTGTTAAAAATTTCTCGAAGTGTTTTCCAATAATGTCTGAAGCTTTTTGCAGATTTAAATGGTTCGAAGCTGGTCTGAGCCCATTGTAGCTTGTCCCTTGTCAACAGCCCTTGTGGATAAGTACAACCGTTATTTTGATTTTAAGTTTGCTCAAGAACAATTATAGTTTTTTTTCTGCAGATGCTCTTATACAGTCTTAATAAAATTTGAAAAATATATCTAATATATAAAATTCTCTCACAGTGTTAGTTGCCATACTCCTCCGAAACGGCTTAACCAATTTCAATGAAATTTTGCATATACATTCGGTAGGTCTGAGAATAGATTTTTATCTATTTTTTTAACAATATGCAAATCATGAGTGGCTTGAAGAATGATCAATTTTAGCAGCGAAAAATGTGGATGTCAACGAATTAAATCTCAAGATACAACATTTGTTACCAGGAGGCTTGGTGTCATACAAAACTATTGATACAGTTTTTGAATGCCTTCAATTTACAATTATATTGGCATTTGCAATAACTGTCAATAAGTGTCGAGGCCAAACGATGTGTGTCTACGGCCTAGATTTGAACACTTCCTGTTTTACACTTACAATTATAGGTAGCGTGCTCTCGAGGGGCATACCATCCAGTTTGTTTACGTTGGCGAAAGATGGGATCACAAAAAATAGTGTAAACTCTGTTGAATAAAAAATTGACATCGCTGTCATAATTAGCGATATGTACATAATTTTAAAGGATTAATTTTAATGAATTAAGAAAATTGTTTGGTGATTTATTTTAATATTTTGTCACCGTTTACAGTGCTCTCTCCCACTTATATACTACATCCTTACACACTTGCAATAAGATATGTATTTCTATCAAAATACTCTCTAGAAATTATTCATATGACAACACAACGTTTGTCGGGTCAGCTAGTATATCATATGATATATTTCAAAAGTCCACATCTCGAAAACATGGAATAATTTTTTTTGAAAATCTAAATGTTTCAAATTTAATGTAAAATATTTTATATGTACAAATTAATTTAAACACTGATATTTTTCCATCCCGTTTGACGATTTGTCTTGCTAAAAGTTAGTATGTTTTCGAGTTTTGCTAAAAAATGTATCAGTTTTAAAATTACAAACAATATTTTTAAAAGATAGTTAGGTGTTTTTTTTAGGTTTTTATTTTTTGTAAAAAACTGTCAATCCGATTTTTCTCAAAATTTACCTGAATGTTGACAATATTATTTTAAAAAATAAAACTAGTTTAAAGTTAATGTCGCAAAGTTTGAAAAGTTATTTGTGTCGAAAGTCAATTTTTACAAATTTTTATTATTTTTGTAGGTTTTTTATTTTTGTAAAAAATGTCAATTCGATTTTCCTCAAAATTTTACCGAATGTTGAAAACAATAGTTGTTATGAGATAATATAAGTTGGATATGGATAATCTAAAATGTTTGAAAAGATATTTGAGTATAAATTTATTACATTTTTACCAACTTTAGGTTTCTATTTTTTTCTGAAAAAAAACTGTAGATGCGATTTTTCTCAAAATATTACCAGATGTTAAAAACATTATTCTTCGTTGCGCAAAATTGTTTTGGAGATAAAATCATTTCTTATTAACGAGGCAAAACGCATATTTAGTGGGCTATTTGTATGATACAGGACATTTTATTAAAATATAAAAAACAAATTAGCACAACACGTCTTATCTATATTGAATACCTTAATCGATAACGTTCATCTCAATGGCTTTGAAAAGCTTTTTATTAAATTTGTATTAATTTTTTTTTTATTGTGGTGGTAAACTGACCTTTTTATCAGTCATCTTACATCCACGTTGTGATCCCTGCAGTAGACAAAAATATCGTCTTACTTTTCCCTATTGAATAGAACTCTATTTTTTATATGTTTTAACAATATGTATGAAAATCGTCCTTGAATTCTTAATAATTAATGAAACTAACACCTCGAATGGATATGTTTTAAGTTCAAGGTTCATAATGTAGGTATATCTAATATTTAATGAACCATGGGAGTTGAAGGATCAAATGTTCAATATCCCTTAATTCCCTTATTAAATAACTCTTTTAGTTTAGTCCTTCAGTGTGAAATGTGAGCATGCCTCTGTCCAGAGTTCATGTCAAAGGACATCGCATAGACATGTTTATCTTATTCGCATTGTTAAAGCAGTTTTTTTGTTCCTTTTCCTTTTACTTTTTCTCCTTCTTCTCCTTCTGCTATACTTCTTCTCTTGTTGAATTATGTAAACAAAATATTTAACCCACCAGAGGAATGGGGCAGGGGTTGCTGTTGCTGTTGCTGCCAAAGGGTGGTTGACGTTTCTGAATCGTATATAACGATTTATTGATGTAGGGAGACTGAGAACGACCCTGGTTTTGGTAGTATATTCGGGTGGGTTGGGTTGAGGTGAGGTGCTCTTCTCAGTAGAAAGTATGCTCTGCTAGTGGCCAGATAAAAGTGAAATATAAATGCTTTAAGGGTTTGTTCTTTGTGCTATATCCGAATCTACATATAGGTATAGATGATGACGACGACGACGAACGGCTACACGCTAAGGACGATACGACTACGATATGATTTTGATGATTATGTCGTTTTGCTTTCTCCATTCTTCTGTACTCCACTTGTTTGGATTTTGACTGGCTTGAATTTGAATACTTGTGCTTTTATTGTTTTTCCATTGCACATTCACATTGATTTAGCGCCAGCAGCGGCAAGCAAGTCGTATATTCCAATTGGTTTCTTGTTGTGTAGACAACATTTAGAGAGATGATTGATGGCCAGTATTCCAAGAAGGAATAGGGTTGCCACTTTTCACAAATTGTGTATAGTGACTTTTGCAGTCTGTCGAACAATTTTGTTTTCATAAAAGCTGATTTTAGGAAAATACTGCCAATCTTTGACTTTTTTTTTCAAAATACATTATTATCTACATTTTATGAAGTGCTGGAAAGTAAAATAATGATACAGCTCTTTTTGAGAAAATTGTAGGTACTTATAAAAGTAAAAGTATAATATTTCAATATTTAAATATTAAATCCTTTTTATTTTATTCAAACGATGGCAACTGTGACCACTCTGAACGTTTTATGGGTTTGAGGAGTTATTCCATCATCAAAACAGAGCGAAACCTGAAATAATGTCCCTTTTCAAAAGATTGAAATTTAAATATTCATTAGAGTAAGCGAGCATCACATCAGCAGAAGAATGTCCCGAGCCCGTCCGCTACCATCTCCCGTCCCAGTACCGCCGCCCCATTGAATGATGTGTGTATAGTACTTCAGGTATAGGTACATAGGTAGTAAGGTACATTTGTTCATCTTCATTCTTTGGCTCTTTGCCCATCAGTGTCTGTCATAGAAAGTGTTTTGTATGACATTTATGAGACAATAAATATACTTGAAGCAATGTATCTCCTCTTTTGTTGTAAACTTTTGTTCAAAGAATAAATTTTGTATATTTTTTTTATTTTTTAGTAAAATATAGAATACAAAATTGTTCACTTTGAAGGATATGTGGACATAATGGCAAGATGTACCGTTAATGTTTTTTGTGTTTTTTTTTTTTGGTTAAGGATAAAGGACACCTTGTATTCCTTTTTTGTATTAAATACCGCCAATGGGGAATTTAATGAGAGATTTGTTAAATACATAGATATGCAAAACTGATATTTATTGGGGGGAGAGGTTGGATAAAAAAAACATTTTCATGAACCTACATAGTGCTAAGCTAAAATCTATGTTTGTAGAAAGTCACCAAGGACTTGTACTTTTAATGTTTACTTTGTTTTATTGCAAATGTCTTTTTTTATTGTTAAAATAACAGGGCACACTTTAGTTTTGTTTGAGAAAGTATTAATTTATTTTGTAGCCATGACCAATTCCAATTCTCTCTTTCTCTTACTTTTTCACTAGTTTGCAATTCGGTGTCGTCTGTAAAATCATTTTATTTAAATTTTCTCTAAGCTAAGAGCAATACCCTATGTCTCACGTAAAAATATGTATTCCTTCCCTGCCTGGTATAAGAAATCTCTAAGAACCCTTTGAAGTGTCAGAAATTCATTGAGGAATACATATTTGAAGACCAGGTCCGGTGTTGGCTTCTCAAACTATCAGCAAGCTCAATGCAGATTGTCATGTCTTTCTAAATTCCTATATCAAGAATACAAAATGCAAGATAGCTTCATAACGGACCCTCACGTTTCTAGCCATTGAACCTTAATGCGATGGTTTTACAAGAACATTAAAATTACACGATATTTTATTTACTGACCCTAAAACATTTACAAACTTTTTTGCCCTATTCGTCAATACAGTAATCTGCTTGAAAAACCTGCCTATATTTTTTATTTTTGATTACTTAAAAGGTACTTCATGCACTCCCCTCACCTAAATCGATAAAGTGATAACATTGTTGACAAAAAATTATGTTTACTTAAAGATGATTTCACTCCTGGTTTGCCTGCAATATTATTTAAGAAGTATACTACCTCCCTATGTAAGCTACTTGAAGTACCGTTTCATTTTTCTATTTTTGAAGCTATTATTCGAAAGATTTTTAAAGATGGATTAATTTTTCCTATTCATACAAAAGGAAAAATTATTAATGATGTTATAAATTATAGGCTCATAGCCAAGCATTCTTCAATTCCCAAGCTTTTCGAAAGCTTACGACTCTTTATATTTTGATTGGAGACCTTTTTTTCGCAACAATATGGCTTCTTAAAAGGCAGATCCAATGCAACTAACCTAAAAAAAATTTATGTCCAAAAGTTTAAACGAATAAGAGAAAATGAATAAATTGGATGTTATCACTACAGACTTTAGTAAAACCTTTGATCAGAAATCAGACACCAAGTTATATATCTTAACGTTAAAATCCATTATTTCTTACCATTTTTTAACTCATGGCTCAAGTTGTATCTTAAAGCAAACCGACAGTTTCTCAATCTCCGATCCCATTTATGCAAACTCAGGTCCTTTGTTATTTGTTTTAACTATTTACGACGTTATTAATGTCATTGATAATTCAACTGCCTATATTTACGCTGATGATGTAAAACTAACAAAGGTTATTTCTACTCCATCTGATTCTATCTTACTCCAAAGTGATCTGGACTCATTTCATAGCAATTCATAGCATTTTCCCGTAAGAGTTCAGATCTTCCCTGCCAACCTTACAGTCTGCACGATGTTGACATTCATTCAATCTGTTCTATTAGTGACCTAGGAGTCATTTTCGACACTCATTTAAATCTACGATTCAATTTTGATTCTATTATTAAAAAAGCCAACTTATCCCTTGGCTTCATCAAACGTTAGTCTTAGGAATTTTCGAAATGCTATGTTACATATTTCTATACACTACCTTTGTTAGACCTCTACTCCAATACGATAGTCAAGTTTGGTCTTCTAAAATAATAATTGAGCACTCCACGGTCTTCTTTTAAGCACTTTATAAATATCGTTTAAAATTTATTAATCTATAAAGCATTTAAAAACGCCGCGAAGTTGTTCATATTTTCTCTCTACGCCATTTAACTATACTTACTTACTTACAGTGTCGCTGTACAGCCCGTACTGTTCATCGTTATATCTTCTCCTACATTCTCCATCTATGCATACGTGACCAAAAATCACCCGAAGAATTTTTATCTCGAAGCACCCTAAGACGCTCTTATCTTTCTTTGACATGTTCACGGCCTCAGCGCCATAAATGATTTTAGATGCTAAAGAAAAGACTTTACTACTCAATTTCCTTCTAAGTCCAAAGAAGCAGCGATTTGCAAGAGTTATTCTTCGTTTGATTTCAGTTCTGGTGTCGTTGTCTGTTTTTATAGCGGTGCCTAGGTGGAAAGTCCCCAACTACCTCGAAGTTATAGCTGTCTATATTGACGTTTTGTGCAAGACGTCTATATGTTCAATGTCCTTTTTTGATGACATCATATACTTGGTCTTGCCCTCATTGACCACTAAACCCTTCTTCGCTTTTGTCGCAATGCTCAAAAACCCTCCACTGACATCACGCTTTGATCTTCCAATTATGTATGTCTATATCATTTGCGTTTCGAGTAATTGGATGGACCTTTGGAAGATTGAGCCTCTAGTGTTGACGGTTGAGTTTAGCACAATTCTTTCCAGAACGATATTAAAGAAGTCGCATGACAGTGCATCGCCTTGTCTAAAACCTTTTTTGACATCAAATGAATCGGTAAGATCTTTTCCGACCTTGATAGAGCAGCGTGCATTCTCCATTGTCATTCTGTACAAACTAATAAGTTTGACAGGGATGCCAAAACTAGACATTGCTCTGAAGTGCTCTTTCCTATAGATGCTGTCATACGCGGCTTTAAAATCGATAAAGAGGTGGTGGGTATCGATTTGAAGTTCCTGGGTTTTTTCCAAGATCTGCTGTAGTGTGAATATTTGGTCGATAGTGGACTTTCCTGCTCTGAAATCACATTGATAAGGACCGAGCAGGTCGTTGACGAACGGCTTCAGACGTTCACATAATACAGCAGAGAGGA
Source organism: Eupeodes corollae (assembly GCF_945859685.1). Taxonomy (NCBI): domain Eukaryota; kingdom Metazoa; phylum Arthropoda; class Insecta; order Diptera; family Syrphidae; genus Eupeodes; species Eupeodes corollae. Next base: position 263,084,886 of record NC_079147.1, on the reverse strand, counting down.
TCTTAAATGCAATGTTAAGGAGACTGATGCCTCTGTAGTTGAGTTATGTCATGTACGCCATGTACTATATAGACCCTCGATTTCTTATAGAAAAGATTCCTTCCGTGTAAACCACTTTTGACTTCCATATCAGTCCTTACTCCCTTGGAAACAATCTTCGCAACTCGTTTCAAGTCTTTTGTTTATTTAAAAAATAAATTGTAACAAAAAGAGAGCTAATTTTAATTTAAGAAAAAAAATGATTTAAGATAAAACTTATTTAGTTTATTTGATTTCAAGTTAGTGACGAACCAAAAAACCATACAACTAACTAACGTTGAATTATCCATTAAATAGCTTTTCCAAAACTGAATGTTGATTTGATTTGTTGGAAACTAAGTACAAAATTATTATTTTATATTTAAGATTTGCAGAATTCACGTCTTTTATAGTTCTTGTCATAACATTTTGGTCCTCGTGTTTTTAAACCTAACATCTCTTGACATCTTCTTCAAGATTGTGGCAGCCAACTCATGTGTGATGTTAAGAGCCACCTCTCAATGGACCAGTAACAATACTGGACATACTACTATTCTAGACAGTTTCAGATCTATCCCAGATCCTCCTGGGAAGAAGAGAGACCCCTGGAAGACGATGCGGTACACTTCTATACAGACGGTTCGAAGACCGATCACGGAGTTTTAAGTGGTATCTATTCAGAACAACTGAATCTCAGTCTATCATACAGACTTCCCAATCAATGTAGTGTATTCCAGGCAAAAGTAATGGCGATTAATGAAGCATTATCCTAGCTCGAAGAAAACGTTATATCTTGCAAGGATATACGAATCTTCTCGGACAGCCAAGCCGCTCTAAAATCTCTTGCGTCTGTCTCCACAAACTCTCAAATAGTCCACGATTGTCGATCATTTCTGAATGAGATGACGGAAGAGTTTAATATTCACCTCATTTGGGTGCCGGGCCACAGAGACATTCCAGGAAATTGCAAAGCCGATGAGCTCGCCAAAAACGGAACACTTCTGCCTAATGTTAGACAAAAATATAACATAGGAACACCACTTGCTACATGCAAATATCTTCTCAAACAATATGCTCTAGAATCAACAAATGCTAGATGGTCACAGAGTACCACCTGCCTAACAACCAAGAAAATATGGCAACGCATAGACTTAAAACGGTCAAAAGGCTTGATATCCCTGAGCAGACAAAGTATATAAGCTCTACAATTGGAGTAATAACAGGACACTGCCTCATAGGAAGACATGCTCTGAGGCTAGGGGTCTACACAAATGACTTCTGTAGAAGCTGCATGGACGAGGAGGAAGAGGAAACAGTCCAACACCTTCTATGTACATGTCCAGCACTCTCCATTAGAAGAAATAACTTTGTCGGTAATCCCTTCTTCGATAATACCAAGTGAACTGGCAACGATTGACACAAAATGTCTCTCCAACTTCATTAAAAGTACGAAATGGTTTGTTTAAGTTCATAACTCTCCCATGAGTAACCTCATTAGTGGTATCACAATGGACGCTTGAGGTCTAGGTGCGTCAATGACATCTGGACAGCCACTACACCCTAACCTTACCTAAGTGTTTCTGTCTTACAATCTTAATCTTCGAAACACGTGATAGAAAAAAGCAACGAAGCCAAAGTAGCTCTAAACTTTATGTGGCCTAAGTTTTACTTTAACCAAAAAATCGATCTTAAATCCAAATATCGTGTTTGTTTTTGTTCAAAAAACTGGTGCATGTGCTACGGTACCCAAGTTTTTAAATATTTATAACTGGAGGAGTTTGAAGCCTTGCAAAGGTATTTCTTCAAACGATTGTTTAGATTGCGTTCTTCAACGCCCAATAATGCGATATGTTTAGAGTCTGGCATAACACCACTTTACATCAAAAACCTTAAAAAAAACTTAGTCTACATATTGAAAGTTACGAGGAAATATGAAAGAAGCCTTCACAAATCCATTAAAACAAGGCTTATGCAAACAAATGCCTCTTCGTTTAAGGAATGGAACCAGATAGCTTCTTCAAATGGCTGTAATTTATTCTTTTTGGAGCCCAATTTGAACCAATGGCACACCATGTTCATTGATCTGATCACCAGAATTGATGGATATATCTTCAGTGAACATCTTTCAAGAGCTTCAACAACATTATCAAGAAATGTGTATATGTAGAAACCTCAACCACCAAATAACATCACAGGCTGAGGCAAATTATTTCAGTAATGAGTTTTCTTCTGAGGCTGTTAGTTACATACCTAGAGCCCAAATCGAAATACGGAATTTTAAACTCAATGCCGCATCGAACTGATCTTCCACAAATCTGTAGCTTTTGTAACACCGGTGTCCTCTACTCCAAGAGATTCGACGGCTGTACTTCGAACCAAGTTTCTTCCCCCAACTCGGCTCTGTGTAATCCTTAATGAAGACTTTGGATGGTCAACTGTCCGTAATAGTTTTCCATAACCCTGCAACCAGTTATTGCAATTGAAGATTCAAAGAAAGTTTCCTAATTACAATTTTGTGTTTCAAATCATGTAGAAATTGATACATTTTTGTATCTCAAAATCATCTCAAATTGTTGAATTCTCACTTGATACTTCAACAAACTTTATTTTTGTATATGTAATTAGTTGAACGTAGTACCCGTGGCATGATGGTTAGTGCGTTGGACTGTCATGCTAAAGATCTTGGGTTCGATCCCTGCCTATGCCATCTAAAGTCTTTTCACGGGTACTGCCTCTTGCGAGGAATTGACAAATTCTCCAAGAGTAACTCTTGTCATGAAAAAGTGCTTTCTCAAATTAGCCGTTCGGAGTCGGCATATAAACTGTAGGTCCCCTCCATTCCTGACAACATTACTCGCACACAGGAATGGTTGAGAGTTGTAAGTCACTAGGCCTTGGTTCTCAACGGACTGTCGCGCCACCCAATTTATTTTTTTTTAATTAGTTGAACCTATGTTTATTATTTGAATTTTAACTTCTTTTGATTTAAATTGTGTTTTTGTTATAAAATATCGATCAGGCAGATGGCATAATTGCCATGTCCATATTCTTAAAGAAAAACATATTTTAATAATTTATATCTTAAAATAAAGAAACTATCTATCTTATAATAGAAGCTTAAAATAATACTTTAAAATGTCAACTTCTACGCTGATTACAACTAAATTCTTGAAATAGAAAACAATGCTTTAAAAAAAAAATACCAAGAAACTATACTTTAGCTTCAAAAGCTTATACATTTTACACTTCCCAGTTTTGAGTTAAGAATTAAATTAATTCTTTGAAACAAATTTGCATTTTACAAGCTAACTCTTCTGATTAAATGTCAAAAATGATGAGACATTTGAATTGCGCTTTTTTGATATAGAAAATGCAAAGTTTTTTAGATTTTTATTTGGAAGTTATATCCAGAAAAATGATAAAGGTTATTTCTTCATCAAGTTTTTCTTTATTTTTAATTTGCGAATCATAACATTTATGAGAAACAGCAGAGTTGGAAAATGTGTGTTGACATTTGCTGTTCAAGATTCCTAGAAACATCGTTTGACCAAACATCAAGTACATTTTTAACTTTCAACCAACTCAATAAATGACGATGGTACTAGAAAAGAAAAAGTCCTCTTTATTAAATCTAGATATTTGTCATCTGGTTTAAAATTTAGTTGAAAGTCTATCTAATAAATTAAATGTAATACCACATACATGATGCATTGGTCAGTAATTCTTGATAAGGACTTTCCTTTTGTGCATGTCCTTATGCATGATATACAGATTGCGAAACAGTCCGTCCTCCAATTATAAAGTGAGTGTCATTCATAGCCTTCCCTCTTCAGATCCTTTTTCCACCATCCATCTAGGCATATATGCTATGGTATTTCCGTAACATGACCCAACACAACGTTATGTGATATTTGCAGGATATTTATTTTCATTAGCATTCATTTTGAATATGCCATCGCATAGTCAAGTCACTATAGTTAGTCGTGTGATGTCGTAGAACGACACCATAATACACATCGCCATTGCCATCACCATCGCCTCTGGGTGGACTCGCAGTTCGCCTTCGCAGCAGACACAGTTATTCCGATTCCAGTGATAACTCTCTGCATGTCCTTTGCAGCGCAAATGAATTTATGTGTGTGCTAAGGCAAAGTACTGCAAGCGTGCGGCTTTGGTTATCAAATGAATTTCGAATAATTAATTTCCGTTATTGTATAATAAAATACATTTCTCTTTGTGTGGGTGTGATCCTTAAAATCTCTTCTACACCAACTTTCTGAAGCAATATACTCTCTTTAAACTTTCTTGTTTTCCATAATATGTATATTCGATTCGATTGTGTCCTGGAACTGAATTTGAAACCCATTCGGCTTTTATAATATCACTTTTTCAAATAGGCATATGTCGGAAACATCTGAAATGTCCTTAAAAATGCCAAAGCTTAGTCTTTCTTTTTGATATCAAAAAATTATATACTCAAAGTTATTTTTTCAATAATTTTGGTTCCTTTGTATTTATTTTAATTTTATTGCAGATAAAGATACATTTTTAAAGAGGACCAGCTTTTGCCATCCTGATGTGACAGAAGCACATAGAAGCACAGGATCAAAAATACAAACAAAAATATTTGTGTGTTTCTAAAATAAAAATGAAAATAAAAATAAAGATGAGAATAACTTAAGAGATAAAATCATCATTGGTGAACACGAGGCATATTTTTGGTGTTTTGGTGGCATACGCAACGTGCTAATGCTAGGTCCTAGCGGTAGGTGGCAGGATATAAAATATGAATATTTGTTGGTTCCCTTTTTCTTGTGTTTGGAAGACTAAATTGAAATTCTGTGGCATTATGAGGGAGAAATAAAATTCGATTATCAATTTGGGGGTTTGCTGTTTGCTGTTTTCTTTATTTTTGGATTTTGAAATAAAAAGAAAACGACAGCTTTAAATGTGTGTCGTCTGAATATGGAATGTAGGTATAATGTTAAGCAATATTTCAAATTATTAAAATCAGTTGGTTTTGTGTGTCTGAATGGCTGAGCTATAACATAAAAAAAAAAAAACAAAAGCTCAAGGTCATTTGAGATTAAATATGAATTCTTGAAAAATAATGTGAATTGAATACAAAAACAAAATATAAAAAATAGAAATACAAGAAACTCCTGTCATATGTTGGAAATATCAACAACAAAAGAACAACAAAAATTGAACATTACATAATATTTTATTGAGTGTTTATTTTTTAAGAAGGGATGTTTGTTGTGTGTGCAATAAATCATTCAATATTAATTCTTTGACCTTCTTTTAGTTTTCGTATAAAGAACCAGAAGAAGAATATTGAATATTTAATAGAAACTATTCTCGAATACAGAATATTAGACTTGCTTCAACATTGTAGCATGTGTGTTTTTTTAGTTTTGTTTTCCTGTTTTTTAGAAGAAATCGATTTGGACTTGAATTTTGGTGCAAGAATTTAAGGATTTAAGATTAAATATTTTATTTGGAAGAACTTAAGTGATTTAAAGGTTTCGTTTCTTGGCCAGTTTAGTACGTTAATCATCAGTGGCTTGTGTTAATTTTAATTTAATTTTGTTTAAGTGTCAGAAAAGCGCAATGGGTTGTAAAATTTTTTAAATTACTATTAATAATACATTTTTTTAAGAGTTCAACATTGCCTTTTATTTTCTTTAACTTCCCATAGGAAGTTATTGTAATGGGTCCGATTTGTCAAATTGAAAATTTTGACATTTCTCGACGTTTCAAGGTCCCTAGAGTCGAAATAAAAGATTTTTAGAAAGATGTCTGTGCGTGCGTGTGTACGTACGTTTGTACGTCCGTACGTCCGTACGTTCGCGACGTTCGCGACGTTTTTTTCGTCGTCCATAGCTCAAGAACCAGAAGAGATATCGACTTCAAATAAATGTTGTTATACAAATAATAAGGCAGAAAGATGCAGAAAGGGCTCTTAATAAAATTGCGTGGGTGGTTTTTTTACCATAGCAGTTTGAAAAAAAGGTGAAAATTTTGGTTAACCCTAAATATCTTACGAATCAAAGACGCTAGAGACTTGCATTAAATTTTATATAATATATTATAATGTGATACCAAACAAATATATTTTTTGGAAAAAATCAATATAACAGTTTTTTTTACAAATCAATAAAACCGAAAAAAAAAAATGTGTTACCTCCAAAATTTTACGACTGAAATATGATTTCATCTCTAAAACAATTTTGTGCAACGAAGAAAAATGTTTTTGACATCTGATAAAATTTTGAGAAAAATCTAATTGACAGTTTTTTTATAAAAAATAAAAATCTAAAAAAAAACATTACTCATAGTTCGTAAAAATTGAATATCGATTCAAATATCTATTCAAAAACTTGAAATTTAGGCTTCAAGCTTATTTTATCATATAAGAAATATTGTTTTCAACATTTCGAAAAATGTTGAGAAAAATCGAATTGACAGTTTTCTTACAAAAAATAAAAACCTAAACAAAAATGTATAAAAGTTGGTAAAAATTGATTTTCGACTCAAATATCTCTTTAAAAATTTTAAATATTGGCTTCAAAGTAATTTTATCTCATAAGAAATATTGTTTTCAACATTTGGTAAAATTTTTAAGAAATCGATTGACAGTTTTTTTTACAAAAAATAAAACTCTAAAAAAAAAACAACACTAAAACTTCGTTAAAATTTACTTTCGACTCAAATAGCTTTTCAAAACTTAAAAATATTGGCTTCAAACTTATTTTATTTCACAGAAAATATTGTTTTCGATATACAGTAATTTTTATATAAAAATCCAACAGTCCGTTTTTTCATAAAAAATATAATCTACAAAAAATAGTACGCAAATTTGGCAAAAATTGATACGAGTACATATAGACAAACTTTTAAGCAAGACAAATCGACAGACGGGATGGGAAGTTATCAGTGTGGGTCGCATCCCAACCTCTTTTTTAGTAATATTAATTGCAGTGGTCGAAAATGTAAGGAAATTTTTGCTAAGGAATTGATTTAGCATACTGTTAGATTTTCTAAATATTTAGTAATTTACTACTTTTTCAAAATTGCAATGTCTTCTTTTTTCTTGTTGATTAGGCCGTTATGTCAAAAGTTGAATCTGTCATCTTTTGACATATTGATAAGTGCTTTAACAACGCATTTCTAAAAATAAGGAACTGTAAATCATCAATTGAATTTACTTTTTATTTGATTGTTAAATAAATTGGATGACAAAAAATTGCCTGATGAATTTTTCTCCTTTATGTAGAATCTCGTTTTACAAACTTTTTAAACACTAATTTCATACAAATAATGTCAGAAGTGGAAATTCTATCAATGTATAAACATTTCAAGTTTCTGGTGATTTTTCATAATAACGACAAATGTGATATTCATCATTGCGAAGAAATCAATTATCATATTTATGACTCACTTTTACGTCATTTATTTGACAACTGCTTTCTTCACATTTGTGAAATTTGTCATAGTTATGAAAATATTCATCATATTAATATCTCATATCGGAAACTGATTTTTTCACATTTACCTAAATGGAGGGTAGTCAAAATACTTCTAAATTATTTCATCACATAAACCTTCATCACTTTGACGAATACAATTATCATATAAATGATTTTTGTTTACCATATGTAAATCTTATTGATGAAGTCAAGTATCATTTTAATAAGGGATTTGATCACCAAATTGATGAACTTATTCCTATATATTATAAATATTTTTCTTAAAAACTTGTGTATCATGTTGACGAATATATTCATCATATTTATGGCACACTTCTTAACTTTTAGATCATCATATTGGGAAACGTATTTATTTTATTTTGCATGTTGATTTCATAACATTTAAACATTAAACAGTTAAAACATCAAATTGACGAATAAACTCATCGCATTTATGAATGGTTTCTTCACATTCATCATCATATTGATAAAAGTAATCATTTCTTTTATAAATGATTTCTTCGCTACATTATCTAAAGAAGTCATCATATTTATGAAAGATTTTACTCTTCATATTGACGAACGTATTCAACATGTGTATAAATTAATTTTTAATAGAAAGTTTAGTGATGATTCATTATATTTATCAAAAATTTCTTCTCATTTCATTCATCATTTTGACGATCATATTGATTAAATTTATGGGTGATTTTTTAAAAATTCAGTTTATCATACTGACGAATTCATTTATCATATTAATGTCACATTTCATCAAATTGACCAATGCACATATCACATTATATTTCTTGTTTAATCATTATTTTGAAAATTATATTTCATCATATTGATGAAAAAATTCTACGTATTGATGATGGGATTCATTCATACTTCATCAAATCAATCATCATATTAATGGATTTCATCATTAGTATGATAAGTCTAGTATTTTCTTAAGAAAATTTTGTATCATATCGATTAAATTAATTATCATATTGATGAATGCAATCATCGTTATTACTAATTAAATTTAATGCAGACATTTTGTTCATCATATTGATAAAAATTTCATAAAATTGAAAATTCTTCATCATTGTGATGAATCAATTCATTAAATTAATTAAAGCTTTCATTATATTGGCGAACTGATGTTAATCGTATCTTATATGCACATAAACATTCCCTGAACTGAAATTCCTCTTTAACTTTGATAGGAAGTTAATGTTATAGGTAATATTGACATTTCTCGACGTTTTAAGGTCCCTAGATTAGAAATTAAAGAGTTTTAGAAAGATGTCTGTGCGTGCGTGTACGTTCGCGACGTTTTTTTCGTCGTCCATAGCTCAAGAACCAGAAAATGTATCGAACTCAAAAGCTGGTTAAAAGTGATTTTCCACTTAAATATTAATTCAAAACCTTGAGATTAAACTACTTTATCTTTAAAAAATTCAGTAACATTTTTAGAAAAATCAAATTTACAGAATAAATAAAAACTTAAAAGAAAATTTACCAAAAGTTGGAAAAAATTGATTTTCGGTTCAAATATCTTTTCAAAACTTTGAGATATTGTCTTAAATCTCCTTTTATCTTTTAAAAACATATTGTTGTCAATATTCACGACAATTTTAATAAAAATCTTATTTACAATTTTTTACAAAATATAAAATCTAAACAAAAAAAAACAATACTAAAACTTAAAAAAAATCTACTTTCGACTGAAATATAATTGTATTGTATTGAAATTGAAAATATTGTCTTAAAACTTTTTTATTTCGTAATATTGTTTTCCATATTCAGTAGTTTTTTTAATAAAAATCCAACAGTCCGTTTTTTCATAAAAAATAAAATCTACAAGAAATAGTACGCAAATTTGGTAAAAATTCAAGTTCGGTTCTTGATATCTCTCAAATTAATTTAATGCATCTAATTTGGGAAATGCTACTGAAATTAGTAAACATTTATTTTCGGCTAGAAATCTATTTAACAAAGCTAGATTTTCAAACTATACTATTTATTTATATGAAAAATGTTGATGGTTACTTTAAAATTTTTAAGAATAACTCAACTGACAAATTTTTTAATCCAACACGAAAACCTACAAACTTTTAAGCAAGACAAATCGATAGACGGGATCGAAAGTTATCAGTGTGGGTCACATCCTAGCCTCTTTTTCATCTTTATTTCCAACCAATTTGGTACATTGTTGAAATTGTTAGAATTCACTTGAAAAAAGAAGAAATAAAAGTAAGTGATGTGAAGAACTACTAAAAATATTGCTGCTATAGAATATGGTATTAATAAAAACCCAGGTTTTACTATAGTGGTAAATTTTTAGAACTCAACATTTAAAAAACTGCATTGCATCGTATTTTGCACCAAGGCCTAGGACTTAAATCTTAAACATTCAGTTATTAGAAAAACTCAATTCGGTGCCTGCTTAAGTTCTTGACGTGCTTTAACAGTTTAAGGATTTTATTACGAAAAATCATTTTTAGTGATGAGTTCCATTACTTAAAGGGTGATTTTTTGAACGCTATACGAATTTTCCAAAAAAAAAAAAATACATACAATTGAGAAAAATGCATGAAATCTTTATTTGAATCAATAGTACGGTCCATAATAATTGAATTTCATACAAATCTTGACCTTGAATATGCCTCAAATGGTCCATCCGCTCAGTCCAATTTTGGTAAATTCTTTCCAACATTTCGGTCGGCATCTCACGGGTTTGTCTGTATAAACATTAGCCTTAACATAGCCCCACAAAAAAATAGTCTAAAGTCATTAAAACGCCTAATTGACCGGTCCCGAAGTTGAAATAAAATGTTAACCAAACTTGCCTCTCAATAAGTCCATTATTGCGCGTGCTGTGTGGCATCTGGCACCAAATCAAAATCAAATGGGGTGGCGCAAAAGTCCGTTGTGAACCAGGGCCTAGTGACTTACAACTCTCAACCATTCCTGTGTGCGAGTACTGTTGTCAGGAATGGAAGGGACCTACAATTTAAGGCCGAATCCGAACGGCTAATTTGAGAAAGCACTTTTTCATGACAAGAATTACTCTTGAAGGAATTGTCAATTCCTCGCAAGAGGCAGTACCCGCGAAAATTAATTTTTTAAATTAAGGTGGCACAGGCAGGGATTGAACCCAAGACTCCTTGCATGTCAGTCCAACGCACTAACCATCATGCCACGGGTACTACGGCATCTGGCACCGTCTTGTTAAAAACCACAATCATGTCATGCAAGTCAAGCTCTTTCATTTTGGTTATCAAAAGTTGGATATCAACTCACGGTAGTGCTGACCATTCACAGTTACGTTACCATTCGCATCATCACCAGGCCATAAACCACACCAAACTGTCCCTTTTTCTGAATGCATTATAAGATCTTGCAATTCTTTTAGCTGATATTCACTCAAAAATCCACAGTTCTGCTTATTTCCGTACCCATTTAGACAAAAATGAGCTTCGTCGCTGAACACAATTTTCCGGTTAAAAAGTGGGCAACTTTCCAAGAGCCCATGCACCAACAATTGTACGTTGCAGGAGATCGATCAGTTTCAATTCTTGCACCACCTGTATTTTGAAAGGTGTCACACCTAAAGTCCAACAATATAAATTTAGTCACAATAGCCCGAATAGCCACAGCAGTGAGTCGATTAAACTGACCATAAAACGGAAGAAGCGCGCGATGAACGTTCTTAACAGAACACGCAGTTTGATAATGCAATTCAATAATTTGCAAGCGTTGTTCGTTTGTAAAACGACAAAGCCATAGATGAAGATTTTTGACAATGAAACAAAACACTAAACGTACGTCAGCTGTGTGTTGCCAAAAAGATAATAGCTAAAAAATCACCCTTTAAAATAACTTTTACAGTTTTTAACTCAACCAGATTCCTTAGATGTTCTAGGTTCGATAAAACCGTATTGTGTTTTAGTTTGTATTCTTTTTTTTGTTTAATAAATATGGTAAAACATCTTAAGTCATTATATGTAATTACAAGAGGTTTAAGTGGACATAAGCTATACAAAAAGTTAAATATCGAACATAAAAGCAACTTAAGATGTCTTACGCAAATAATTTCTGTATATTATCTGATAAATAAAATAAATAGAATACTAAGACGAATCATCCTCTACTTAAGCTGTTTTACCTTTTGCTAAACTCAAAACTTAAGCTATTTTACGAAATGTCATAAATTTCTTTTTTTTAAAGATTTGTTGCCGAGGGTAAAGAAGAAAAATTGTTTGCAGAGAGAAAATATGTATACAAAATATATACAGCTAAAACCCCTTAAGTCGGCTTAAGAGAGTTTGCCTTTTTAGCAGAAATCACTAAATTGAATTTAATTTTAAACACAGATACTGAGATCATGAGATCATACGGATTTCACATTCATTTAGAAAATATTAAATAGATAATGTTAACGCAAATAACTGAAAAGTCGGCATTGTCTTACGAACAACAAATTATATTACCACCAAAACATTTTATTTTTCAATGAAATATACTGTTTTTGATATATGGTGTAGTTTTGAGATATATTTCATTGACTACTTTTTTGAAAAAGAAAAAAAAAGTAAACAAAATACTATTTAAAGATGTTAAATGATTAAAAGACATTATTGTCAAACATAATTAATCTTATGAAAAAACTTCGTTGTTTACCCTTCGGAATTTTGTTTAGGAAAAATACTATAAACATTATTTTTGTTAAAATTAAAAGCTATAAAACATTTCTACTAAGAGATTGAAAAAAGCGATGTTAGACTTGAAATTCTTGGGAACATGGAACAATGTAAATGATGACTTGAAATTTATTTACCTCTATTCAAAATATTGTTGTTAAATTCTAGTAAGATTGAAAAAAAGTTTGATAGTGTTGTTTTACAAAAAAATAAATCCTACCAAAAAAACAGCCTAAATTGGTTTAACGGCTTGGATATCACGGCATAAAAAGATTAAACTTCCATAGTTTTCGGAATTCTTTAAATAATAATTTAAATAGTTTAAATGGAAACTTTTCAGAGTATGTCACATCCTATCCTTTTTTGTTTAACTATGTAATTTTCATCCTAAACGAGTGGAAATGTATTTTTAAATAGTATTTCAAAAAGAAGAATGTTCAATTAAAGTATTTATTTTATTTTATACACTCCTATTCACTTACTCTATGCAAAGGTTAATTTTGAAGTTATGTCTTCCTTAAAAGTATTTTAGAAGTCTATCTCGTAAAAGTTACCCAGAAACTGAATAATTTGACGTTTTTAGTCTCACCCTATTTCACTCTAATAAAATAATTTTTATTTTTAAAACTCTTAACCTTAAAAGCTTTACTTATTTAAAGAACGTCCAGCTGTGATCTTCTATTGCTTCCGAGAAATATTATTGAACGCCAGAAGTTAAACTAATTTCCATTATCTTTATAGAGTCAATGTGCCGATATGCCTATATAGCCGAATCGAGATCAAGGACACAATAATTCAGACCAACGGACCTACCGCATTGAATGGATATATTCATCCTTCCCCTTTCATAGCAGCACCAGGAAAGATGGATGATTAAATTCCTTTCCAAAGATGAATGATTAAGAGAAAAGTCTTTGACTATGGCGGCTGTGGCGGTGGTGGTAGAAGCAGCGACGACGGCGACGACGGTGACAAGCGGGCGTTAGAAACAAATGATTCGGTTAGATTTCAGCAAATCGATAAAGAAAATAATATAAACGAATAAAGGACCTTCTGAATCATATATACAGTATACAGTAGGTATAGGCAGACTATATCAGTACAAAAGCTACACAATGATGAGTATATTCTTATATCAAAAACCATTAAGGATCTAAAAGAACAAAAAGAAAATTGAGAGACAAAACACTCACAACACAAAAAGAAGCATCCTTTATATCATCTGAACATGGTGAACAGTAGATTTACTTTTTCGAATAAAAGTCCCTTCATCTTCATATATAGATTCCTCACAACAAAGCCCAAGCAGCCGAAAGCATCACCAAAAAAGATTCCTCACAGCATCATAGCCAAAGGAATAGAATATAGGATAAAAAGGATATATACATAGGAACAGGAGCAGGAGCAACAAACAAACAACAAAATGGATGGTTCTTTTCTGATGTTGATGCTGATGCTGATTCCGATTCAGATTCGGATTCGGATTCCAATTGCGATTTCGAGGCCAATGTGCCAAGATGGAAGATGATATCGTGTCGGCAAATTGTATTAGGATGCCTGTCTACACAATGGATTCAAGATAATTGGAACTAATCAGTAGCAAAATTTATGGAGTGTAGGAAGCCATTTCGTTGAATATAAAATGAAAAGGGATTTGTCTATAAATGATATTATATATGTATGTAGTGTACCTATGTCAGTTGTACAGTATGTACCTCTATGGAGCACATATATAACATATTTGTGAAAATGTGTGTGTATTGTATGTTTGCATTATGAGCTTCAGGTGCCAGCATATTATATTAGATATATCCTTTCTTCCTTCCTTCCTTTGCTGTAAACGAGAGAACTTCAAGTTCTTATCTATGTAAGCACTTCTGGATTAATTCTCCATTAGACGAAATAAAGAGTATAGACTATGTGTGTAGCTTTTGGTGTAACTTTTTGCTATAATGTACTTACCTAAAATAGGTTTTCAAGGGAATTGGGATTATAATAATAATTGTTACACAGTTTTGTCGATGGTTTTTTGTTTTTCTTCTTCTACTACTTATATACACTTAGTTTTATTTGGGGGGTTCTTTGGGTTTTTTTGTTGGGGGGGGGGGGTGGGTTAGGTTAATCACATGAAGGTATATAAAAGTTAGTTTGAAGAACCTAATTGAGTGGCGCAGCGAGGTATGATAAAATGGAAGCATAGGTTTTAAAAAAAAGGTATCTTGACAAAAAGATAGAAGTGAAATAGTGTTTCTAACTTAGATCATGCGTGGGATAAGGTATGTTTTGAAGTGTATTAGAGTTCCCAAGAGATTTTCAGTATGCATGTATAGATTTTGTTTTTGAAAAAAATTCTAAAGTTGTCGAAATTTTTTTTGTTGGGTCGAAACTAGACAAATAACTGGGAATACTTTGCTTTTTTACTTCTTTAGCATAGAATGAAATTTAAATAAACCAATTTAATAAAGGGGTCAAAAACTTTTTTAATATTGTTTTTTTAAAGCTCAAGGGGGCCATAAAATATCCTTAGTGTATTTGTTACTTTTGTAATTTAAAAACTTGCTTTTGTTTTATTACCAAAAAAAAAAACTTACTGTTTTAAAACTAATATCTCTATAGGTAGATCCTAGGGTAGTAGTTTTAGCTCAATTCTTTTTGGAAAATCTTTTGGGGCACAAAAAAGGTGTAAAAGGGTATTGATTTCCCAGGCCTTATTTCATTCGGAATGATTGCGAAAGAATTCCCAGATGGATTTTACGATTTTCAAAACTGTGTACGAATCTATTAGGAGTTATTTATAAAATATAAAGATAAATCGTTGTTAATTTAAATAATTTTTAATTGTTAGGTAACAATAAGTTTGAATGAAAGTACTTGGATCTAAAAATTTTTAATTAGAGCATTTTAAGGCAATATATTAATTATATTTCAAAATAGCCTGTATTACAATATATTTCGAGTAAAATCAAAAAATTGGCAAGAAAAAAAGGAAGGAAATATAAGATCCTAAATGTAATGTAGGATGAGAATCCTCATTGAGAAAAGTAAAAATGTTGACAACTTCGTTTTCAAAAATTATTTTTTTTTTGTATTCATTCAAGAAAAATAATAATACACACCTCTTAAAAGATTGACTTTATACACATTCACGGTTTTTCCAATCAGAGGTTTAATTTTAATGTAAATCGAATACAGTACTTGAAGTATTTACTTATGTATAAAGGGTGATTTTTTAGCTTTTATCTTTTTGACAACACTGGTTTAAACAGCTGACACACGTTTTGTGTTTTGTTTCACCGTCAAACATCTTCAGTTTGGTCTATATTTTAACCATGAATCGTCTTACAAACGAACAACGCTTGCAATTTATTGAATTATATTATCAAAATACGTGCTCTGTAAAGAAAGTTCATTGTGAGCTTCTTCAGTTTTATGGTCTCTTTAATCCACCCACTGTAGAGACTATTCGGGCTATTGTAACTGAATTTCATACCAAATTTACATTGTTGGACATTAAACCACCAACACGCTTACGTAGAGTGCGAACTGAAGAAAATATCGCAGCTGTATCGGCCAGTGTTAATGATGACTATCAATTACCGACTCATCGCCGTTCGCAGCAATTGTGCCTCTGTTACTTAAGAAAGTGGAAAATTTTGTGGAAGGATTTAGGTGTGATGCCTTTCAAAATACAGCAGGTGCAAGAATTGAAGCTGAACGACCTACTGCAACTTGAAATTTTATGGTGAATGGGCTCTTGGAAAGTTGGCCGAAGATCCACTTTTTTACCGGAAAATTGTGTACAGCGACGAAGCTCATTTTTGTCTAAATGGGTACGTAAATAAGCAGAGTGAATATCAGCCAGAAACATTGCAAGAGCTACCAATGCATCTAGAAATAGTCACAATTTGGTGCGGTTTATGGGCTGTTAGCATCATTGGACCGTTCTTCTAACTGTGAACGGTGAGCGCTACCGTGAGTTTATATCCAACTTTTTTTTGCCCAAAATGCAAGAACTTGACTTGCATGACATGTGGTTTCCACAAGACACTGCCACAAGCCACACAGCACGCGAAACATTGGGCTTACTGAGAGGCAAGTTCGGTGAACATTTTATTTCACGTTCGGGATCTGTGAATTGGCCTCCTAGATCGTGCCATTAAATGCCTTTAGACTATTATTTGTGTGGCAATGTTAAGGCTTATGTTTGTACAGACAAGCCCGATTCAATTGGTGCATAGGAAGACAACATTTATTCGTGAGATAGCAACCGAAATGGAGGAAAGAATATGCCAAAATTGGACTTGGACCATTTAATTTCGTGTAAATCTTGAGGTAAAGATTTGCATGAAATTAAATTATATCGATTCAAATAGAGATTTAATTCATTTTTGTGAATTGTATGTGTATTTTTTTGTAAAAAATTCCTATAGCTTTCAAAAAATCACCCTTTATGTAATGGAACTAATCATTAAAAATGATTTTTCATAGAAAATCCTTAAACTGTTAAAGCACGTCAAGGACTTAATTAGGTGACGCCTTGAGTTTTTCTATTAACTGAATCTTTAAGCTTTAAGTCCTAGGCCTTTGGGCAAAATACGATGCAATGCAGTTTTTTAAATGTTGAGTTCTAAAATTTGACCACTATAGTCAAACCTGGTTTTTTGTTAACACCATATTCTATAGCAGCAATATTTTTAGTAGTTCTTCACATCACTTACTTTTATTTCCTCTTTTTTCAAGTGAATTCTAACAATTTCAACAATGTACCAAATTGGTTGGAAATAAAGATGAAAAAGAGGCTAGAATGTGACCCCCACTGATAACTTTCAATCCCGTCTATCGATTTGTCTTGCTTAAAAGTTTGTAGGTTTTCGTGTTGGATTAAAAAAGTTGTCAGTTGAGTTATTCTTAAAAATTTTAAAATTATTAACTACATTTTTATATAAATAAAAAGTTCAGTTTGAAAATCTAGTTTTGTCAAATAGATTTCTAGCCGAAAACAAATGTTTACTAATTTCATTAACATTTCCCAAATCCTTACAAAATGGATGCATGAAATTAATTTGAGAGATATCAAGAACCGAACGTCAATTTTTATTGAATTTGCGTACCATTTCTTGTAGATTTTATTTTTTAATGAAAAAACGGACCGTTGGATTTTTATAAAAAAAAACTGCTCAATATCGAAAACAACATTTTCTGTAAAATAAAAAGTTTGAAATCAATATTTTCACTTTCAATACAATACAATGATATTTGAGTCGAAAGTAGATTTTTATTAAATTTTAGTATTGTTTTTTTTTTTAAGATTTTATATTTTGTAAAAAACTGTCAATACGATTTTTCTCAAAATTTTACTGAATGTTGACAACAATATTTTTTAAAAGATCAAAGTAGATTTAAGCCAATATCTCAAAGTTTTGAAAATATGTTTGAGTCGAAAATCAATTTTTTCCAACTTTTGGTAAATTTTCTTTTAAGTTTTTATTTATTCTGTAAATTTGATTTTTGTAAGAATGTTACTGAATTTTTTAAAGATAAAGTAGTTTAAACTCAAGGTATTGAATTAATATTTAAGTGGAAAATCACTTTTAACCAGCTTTTGAATTCGATATATCTTCTGGTTCTTGAGCTATGGACGACGAAAAAAACGTCGCGAACGTACATGCACGCACAGCCATCTTTCTTAAAATCTTTAATTTATAATCTAGGGACCTTGAAACGTCGAGGAATTTCAGTTCATTGAATGTTTATGTGCTTATAAGATACGATTAACATCAGTTCGCCAATATAATGAAAGCTTTAATAGATGAGTCTCATAGTGCATTCATCAATTTGATTAATCAATATGATAAAGAAAAATGTCCGCTAAAATATTTCATCATTTTGCCTACAGCGTATATTATTATTATGAACGTTTTTGAAAAATTACTGCTCGTTAATGAATTGATTCATCACAATGATGAAGAATTTTCAATTTTATGAAATTTGTATCAATGATGAACAAAATTTCTTCATTAAATTTAATTAATTAGTAATACTGATGATCGTATTCATCAATATGATAATTAATTTCATCGATATGATACAAAATTTTCTTAATAAAATACTAGATTGGTCATACTAATGATGAAATCCATTAATATGATGATTGATTTGATGAAGAATGAATGAATCCCATCATCAATACGTAGAATTTTTTCATCAATATGATGAAATGTAATTTTAAAAATAAAAAAATGTAATGTGATATGTGCATTGGTCAATTTGATGAAATGTGACGTTAAGATGACAAACGAATTCGTATATATGGTGAACATATTCATTAATACAATACATATATTAAAAAAAAAAAAAAGGTTTTTTTCCCAAAAATATATTTGTTTACAATATATAATATAAAATTTAATTCAAGTCTCTAGCGTATCAGTTCGTGACATATTTAGGGTTACACAAAATTTGCACCCAGAACCATTTCTGCATCTTTCTGCGATATCTCTTCTGGTTCTTGAGCTATGGACGATGAAAACAATGTCGCAAACATACAAAGAAAAATTTCAACTCAAATAAATTGACGAAGCAATGATATTTATCACATGAGATATTGGAGTTATATCTTTTCACCCAGAAAAAACCTGGGATTTGTGACGTTTTCTTAGTGATACTTTGTACGGGGTTTCTCTTTTTGGGCCTTATTTCATTTTATGATTTGAGCTATATGTCGTTGGGTGATAAGTTATAAGAAACGAAAGAAATCAAAATCTCCGTAGCGTCCAAAATGCCACAAACCCCAGCATCTGTGACATAAGATCCAAATTAAAAATTATTTTGAACAAAATGACAACCAACAATTTAGGCATTCTTTTATTTACAATTTATTTGAGCGTTACGAATTTCGCTTTGGATTGGCGATGTTTTGTAAGCTTTTTGGGCTCTATGCTATTTTAGAATTTGGACGTTATGCTTAAGGCCTAACGACGAAATGTTCACTTTTAAAAAATCGTTTTTAACATTTTATAATATCGACAAGTTTTTTTTCAAAAACTTGTTAAACGTCAAATATCTCTGTTTAAGTTTTCCTAAGTTCTTTAAATGGACATTTATTTTTATTTTATGACGCATAAGTTCTTAAAATCATAAATTCGAAACTTTAACAAAATACTGACTTGTAAAAATATCTACAATTTGATTGAATGGATTTTAAAAACAGGCTGTACATAACTGTGTACCCTTGTTATTTTTAATTACATGTATAAAAATCAGCATTTTTTTTTGATAAACATATATTTTATTTATAAACAATGGATTTTATGAGATACAATTTTAAATAAATATCGAAAGTCAAATAAATAAAAATTCCATTTATCCAAAAAAAAATCAATTTCCATATTTCTATCATTAAATGAAGTGAAAAAAGCTAACCACGAAATAAAAATATTATTTACAAAGAGTACCTTTTAAAAAACAAAATAAAATAAATAATATTTTCTGTATTCACAAGCTAAGCAAAAAAAATCACACAACATCAAAAATATTAATCCATATTCACATATTTTGCATAAAAGCTACAAGGAATAGAAAAAAAGTTAAAAGTAATAATATTTATTTTTTTTTAATTACAAAAATGTATAATCAAGCCCACATGTAAAATGCGTACATACATAATATCCACTTTTGTTTTATTTTATTAATTATTATTATTTTGTGTGCCCTAAATCAAAAGCAGACATTTTTAATATTTTTTGTTTACACTTTAAAAGAAAAATTGTTAATAAAATAAGCGGGATATGAAATGTGAACAAAAAATGTACAAATTGTGGTGACAGTATTTAAAGAATCGCTTGTATAGGGAACAAGCTTTTTTGTTTTTTTTTTCTCTTTTTTAACAAATTAATATTTACATTGAACTATTTAAATAATGTCAAAGCAGTCAATACACAGGTAATTATTAAGAAAAATTGTCAACTAACAAAATTAAACAAACTTTCAGTTAGGGCAAATTACGTTTTATTTGTTTTGGAAAACTAAATTAAGTAATTTTATTATTAACTTGTGTTTTTTGTGATCGGTCTGATTTGTCGAATTATATATTTGTACACTAAATTAAATTAAATTGGGTGGCGCAGCAGTCCGTTGAGAACCGGGGCCTAGTGACTTACAACTCTCAACCATTCCTGTTTGCGGGACCTACAATTTTAGGCCGAATACGAACGGCTAATTTGAGAAAGCACTTTTTCATAACAAGAATTACTCTTGAAGTATTTGTCAATTCTTCGCAAGAGGCAGTACTCGCGAAATTAATATGTTTTTAAATTAAGGTGGCACAGGCAGGGATTGAACCCAAGACCCTTGCATGACTGTCCAACGCACTGACCATCATGCCACGGATACTACAATATTTTTAAACTACATAGAATTAATATCCATGGCTTTAAAAGGGAAGTCTTAGCTTGATGGTACTTGTTCAAATAAGTTCGTAGGCAAACACTTTCAGGATACCTTATTTGGTTGGTATAATCTCAAGAACCTGCACAATTTTTGTTTGATGAGAAATTAATGTCTTAATTTAAAATAGTGCTTGTCGACTTCAATTCATTTCAATTTTAAACATTTTGAAGTCGTATCGAATTATTATTGTTCTTTTTTTAGAAGCTGATAAAAAATATTTTTAACTCGAGTATTTTTTAAACCAAATATTTAAAATAATACAAAAATTTGAATCGCATAAACTTGTTCATGTCAAAGTTAATTTTTCACAATTTTTATTTGAAAATCGTGTTTTTCTTCAAATAGATTTTTTAAATATACATTTTTTAAGTTGAGTTAAAAAATATTTTTCATTAAGATTTCTTAAAAAATGATGACCCAATGAAAAAACATGAAATTTTTGATCATCAAATATTATTGAAACAGTCTAAGAATTTTTGAGGAAAAATGTTTTTCTCAAATTGGTTTATTAAAAACAAAATAACTGTTCTATGGGGGTACACTTCTGCAGCTTTGAGAAAATTCACTTATTTAATTTTCTACTTTATTGTAGCATCAATGTTATAATATTTTTTCTTAAACAAAATTGCACAATTTACAAATACCATGCTTCTGGCTATCTTACTTCTGTCAATAGTATAATTATTACACCAATCAACCAAGAATAAAAAAAGAAATAATATTAAAGGAAAAAAGCTACATAAAAACCTTCTATATGAACAATACGTAAATATAGAATGAAAGAAAGGTGGGAGGTGAAAAAAAAACGATTCAAACCAACCAAATAAATAAGTGAATAATTAAAAAAGGGGCTGGGATGCGACCCGCACTGATAACTTCCCATCCCGTCTGTCGATTTGCCTTGCTTACAAGTTTGTCTATATGTACTCGTACCAATTTTTACCAAATTTTCGTACTATTTTTATAAATTTTATTTTCTATGAAAAAACGGACTGTTGGATTTTTATATAAAAATTACTGAATATCGAAAACAATATTTTCTGTGAAATAAAAAAAGTTTTAAGACAATATTTTTAATTTTTGAAAAGGTATTTGAGTCGAAAATCAATTTTTACCAACTATGAGTAATGTTTTTTTAGCTTTTTATTTTTTTTAAATGTCAATTCGATTTTTCTCAAAATTAAATCAGATGTCTAAAACATTATTCTTTGTTGCACAAATTGTTTTAGAGATGAAATCATATTTTAGTCGTAAAATTTTATAGATGACAAATTTTTTTGTTTCAATTTTTTTGATTATTTAAAAAGAACCGTTAAATGGATTTTTTTCTAAAAATATGTTTCTTTAATATAACGTTACAATATATTATATGAAATTTAATTCAAGTCTCTACGCGTTTTTGGTTCGTAAGATATTTAGGGTTAACCAAAATTTTCACCTTTTTTTCAAACTGCTATGGTAAAAAAACCACCCTAGCAATTTTTTAAAGAGCCCTTTCTGCATCTTTCGGCCTTATTATCTTTATAACAAAATTTATTTGGAATCGATATCTCTTCTGGTTCTTGAGCTATATGGACGACTAAAAAAATGTCGCGAACGTACGAACGTACGGAAGTACGAACGTACATACGTACACACGCACGCACAGACATCTTTACAAAAATCCTTTATTTCGACTCTAGGGACCTTGAAAGGTCGAGAAATGTCAAAATTTTCAATTTGACAAATCGGACCCATTACAATAACTTCCTATGGGAAGTTAATAAATAGAAAAGAAAGTAACTAAGTAATTAAATAAATAATATAATAAAAATAACAATAATAGAATAACAATAGAACAGAAAAAAATAAATAAATTAAATATCAATAAATAAACAACAAATAAATATATATTTTAATAAACAAACAGGTAAATAAAATAACAAATAGACAAGTAAATTAAATCTATATATGTATAAAAATGAATTGCTGTTCGTAAGTCTCACTAAAACTAGAGAACTGCAGAACGGATTTATCTTATCTTAGTCTTGAAATATTCGTGGAGGTCTAGGGAAGGTTAAAAAACCGATAAAATATCGAATAATGTTCCGGAAAACCTTAAAAAGATCTCTTTTCTATTTCCCATACAAACGTTTTCTAGAGTCAATTTGAACTTTATTTCTATTCCATAAATTATAATCACTCTCAGAATAGCTGCGACTCTGCTAGAAGGCGGACGAACTGCGCATTCTGCCTTGAAATTACCATTAAACATGCAAATCACCGAAACACCAGTTTGCAACATCGCCAAAAATAGCGCAATGGCCAAGTTTGGGTTTGGGTTAAATGCACAATGGCCCATTAGAGGTCACTGGAGGCGCTGGACAGAACAATGGCAATGATTATGGTGTCAGGTGATTTTCGCCAGACTCTGCCATTTATTCCCTGATCAACAGTTGCTGATGAACTAAATGCGTGCCTAAAATCATTGAAATTGTGGCAGTACGCAGAGACATTCAAATTAACAACTGACATGCGAGTGTTTTTGCAACATGATAAAACTGCAAATGTGTTTGCGAAGCAGTTGTTAGAAATGGAAATAATAAAGTTGCGATGGACCTCGACCGGATTCATCACATTACCCACAGATTTCTGTCACATCACAGATTCAATAGAAGAGCTTATTCAGCGTGTTTTTCCAGATATAGCACAAAAGTTCAATAACCATAATTAGCTGGGTGAACGAGCAATATTGGCAGCGAAAAATAAAGATGTAGAGGATCTCAATGCGACCATTCAGAATTTTCTTCCAGAACGGTTGGTTTCCTTCGAAACAATCGACCCCGTAATGAACTAGGATGGCATAGTCAACTATCAAACGGAGAATTAAATATACTGGAATTGCTTGGATTACAACCTCATAATTTGCAGTTAAAAGTAGGATCAGTTGTCATCATGCTGCGTAACATTAATCAACCTCGACTATGCAATGGAACAAGACTGGCTGTGAAAAAGCTGATGAATAACATCATTGAGGCAACAATCATAAAAGGAAAAGAAGAAGGAGAGGATTTCTTGATAACACGAATAACGATGATTCCAACCTATTTATCATTTATTTTTAAACGCTTACAATTTCCAGTACGTCTGGCGTTTGCGATGACAATAAATAAATCGCAATGACTGTCTTTAGAAGTTTGAGAAATCAACTTGAAGTTTCCCTGTTTCGCGCATGGACAAGCTTTTCTTTTTAGAGTGAAAAAGATTGCCCGTGTTTTTGAAGCATTGATTCTTTTTGTCCAGTCACGGAAGAAGCTTTGTATAACATTTAGACTACATTGCAGATAAGTTTCGATTATGAAACCAAGAAGAAAAAATGCAAGTATCATCAGCAAAAATTTCTGTAAGGAAGTAATAGAAAATCATAAGTAAATATTGAGTATAGAATAGGGCCTAAGACTGATCCTTGTTGCACACCTGCCATTATATCATATTTTTCAGAAAACCTTCTGTTGACTGAAACCTTAAATTTCCCCTGAAGTAAAAATGATTGAATTATTTTAATTCAAAACACTGGGAAGTTGAATATTAACAACTTGTGTAAAAGCGCATTATGCCAGACCGTGTCGAATGCTTTTTCGACATCAAGAATTACCATACCTGTACTTTTACCAGACCTTAAGTTATGTGTTTAGTAATACTTTGTTCTTGATGAATTTTACTGTGATGCAATCTGAAGCCGAACTGCTCGTTTGGTAAAATGTTATTATTGGTTAAGTGTGAATTTATTTTAGCTTTTATAACTTGTTAAAAACATTTACTAATTGAACCCATCAAACTAACGGATTTGTAACTATTAGGTAGATTAGCATATCTAATCTTTTTTTAAGATAGGTATTATCTTGGCAGTTTTCCAATTGTTTGGAAAATGGGCAATTTTAAGACATTTATTAAATAATGCGTGTATAAGTATTTTAAACCTAATGTTGGTAAGTTTTTCAATTATATATTTTAAATGCCATCAAAACCAGCTGATTTCCTTGCTTTAACATTTTGAAGTATCATTCAGCGAAATCTCGTTTTGGAGGTAATTTATAGGTGATGAGTTAATTGACTCAATTGAGTTGCTGACAATTGATTCAATAAAGTTATTTTTCATGCTGTTATTGGGTTGCACGAAATGTTTCTGCTAAAACATTTTATTTATTTTACTTTAAAAGCAGAAATGTGGGCATTTTCCTTCTTTATGATTTTAACTACACTCCAGAAAGGCTTACTTCCTTATATAAACCCGCAAGTTTTCGATTCCAAGATCGATTCCTATGGTGCCAGATGATTTCATCTTTTATAATTATGTTGAGTGTTTTTACTGCAACAAGTAAGTTAGGTTTTCGGATTCTTATCCATTTTGTTTGAACGAAATTTCGATACTTTATCAGAATAATTATATGATTTGGTAGTAAGTTCATGCTCTCAAAACTAACTACTCTTTTGGGAACTGATTTTTCTTTGCTTTCATGAACAGCGTTCGTGAAAAACGTGATACCTTGAGCAGTATCAGAAACATCGCAAAATTCGTTCAAAGTTGTTATGAGATTTGACAATTTTGTACTTACTTCACGTTTGTATTTAACCCAATCAGTTTTTTCATACCTAAAATTACAATTTTATTTTCTAAAGGTGATAAAAAAGAATTCATTACCACTGGGACATGATCCGAACCTAGTTCTTTTAAGATCATAGACAGGTCAAAAAGATTGGCCATAGTAAAAAATACTTCTAATGTTGACGGATTTGATCTGCAATTAGGTAGATAGTAAATATGATTTGGAGGAAACAGAATGTTGAATGATGTGCCATTTTTGAAAGGTATTTTAATTCCTATATTTTCTATTAATTTTGTATTAACAATAGGAACTAATTAATGTCGAATAATTTTTTTTCTCTACCACGGCAACACCACCCTCCTTTCTTTCATATCTATCGAGACGATAATAAAAATAATTTTTTTTCACACAGTTTATCCTTGAAGGAATTTTAGATGTTTGACCCAAAAATTTGTAGCAGGACTACTATTATTTTTAGCCCCCTAAAGTGAATCGACTCAAAACTTTAATATCTAAATTTGAAGTCAATCGACTCAATGCTTTGGGCTGTAAGGGCCAGGACAGACGGACGGTCTCAAGAACCCATTTTTTTCACTTCTCTACCGTTTTTATGTCATGTATTGCCATATACAAAGTTCATAGTAATAATATGCCATAGAATACTGAACGTTTTTTAAACATTTAATTTTTATTCTAAATATCTTGACAAACTAAAATCATATATACATATGTTACCAAAAAAAATAATTTAAAATTTTTTAAAAACACCAATAGGAACGCATCGTCTTCGTGGGTTGGGAACAGCAAATCCGTCCGTATCCAGGGTTTGTTGGTGCTTGGCAATTATTTTTTTTTTATGCGGTCAGGAAGTTTAACCTAAAGGACCAGGTCCTTGAATTAAACTCCTGATCAGAGAGCAGTCAAAATCGCTTCTTACAGACCTTAGCTCTGACAATGTCTTATTAGCCATATAAGGTGTTCACTAAGAAGTTCAACCTAACTGGAACTGTAGTCACCACCGTTGATTCCATCTTGGGAATTAATCCGCTGCAGCCTCAATGAAAAGGAAGGTCACTTGGTGTAATATTCATATTACTGCTCCATAATGGTTGAAAACAACTTAACCGAACTTTTCCACGTCAAAAATGATTTTAGACAAGGTAATGCGCTGTCAAGCGATTTCTTTAGCATCGTCCTTGAAAGAAGTCTAAATCTACAATTTGCACATCACTTAGCTGTCCTTATCAAGAAAATAAGAATTGGTAAGCTAGAATTAATTTGTTAATAAATAATGATAAAAAAGAAATGTAAAAACGTCTAAAATATAGTTACATACCCTATTAATAAGACAACACTTTTTTTTACTATTTAAAAAATGTTTTTTTTTTTTCATTAACAAATTCGATTTTTTTTAATAAATATTAAAAATCAAATACATAGCAGTTTCGTTTCGCAAAAAAAAAAACAATGCATGTTTATTAAAAATTACGCTATAATATTTGTACAGCTACAACCTATGGATATGTTTATGATGTTATTAAAATGAAACGAAAATATCAACAATATACAAAAAAAATCTTATTGACAAAATAAAAAACATTAATAATTTATAATGTGTTAACTTAAAAACAAATTTAAAAAAAACATTTTTATATTTACAAGCTTACAGAAAAAAAACTATTTAAATCAACAACAAATATTAACTTCATATTTATATTTATATAAGAGCTACAAAAAATAAAATAATAGTATTTTTTTTAATTACAAAAATGCACACTAAAACCCACTAAAAATATAAACATATTCACTTTGCTTTTATTTTTATTAATATCCTTTTTTTGCTTTTATCCTAAATCAAAAGCAGACATTTTGATTTTTTTTTGTTATTAAAATACTTTTATTGTGGGATATGAACACAAAATAAATAATGAATATAAAATGTTGAAAGCATTCAAATTATAGCATTGTAGGAAATCCAATTTTTGTGTACCTTTTTTTTGTTAAATAGATATTTGGACTATTTAAATCATGTCATCATATGAAGCCACAGGAAGTTATTGTAATTAATCCGATTTGTCGAATTGGAAATTTTGAACTTTCTCGAGGCTTTAAGGTCCATAGTATTAAAATTTCATGTTCGTGACAAACAAATCCGACTACAAAATTACTGTATCGATAAAATTTTTGTATAATGCTTTTTGAGCCTATCTAAATTTAAAGAATAGTTTTTCCTTAATACATGATGGTTTTACAAATCTGTATTTGTTTTTTTTTTTATATTCAGTTGAAGTTTGTACAATATTTCATACAATTTTCGAAAAATCTTCATAGGTTATTACATTTCACGTGTCTCAAATTAATCTTAAAACACCCGAAGAAAAAGGCAAACCGTATTGAAAGCATGCGACCCACACTGATAACTTCTCATCCCGTCTGTCGAATTGTCTTGCGCTTAAAAGTTTGTAGGTTTCCGCGTTGGCTTAAAAAACTCTGTTAATTAGATTTTTCTCAAAATTTTACTGAATGTTGACAACAATATTTTTTAAAAGATAAATGTTAAGCCAATATCTCAAAGTTTTGAAAAGATATTTGAGTCGAAAATCAATTTTTACCAACTTTTGTTAAATTTTCTTTTAAGCTTTTACGATTGTGAATTTAATTCTTTAAAATTTTACCGAAAGTTGAAAACAATATTTCTTATAAAGATAAACTACGTAAAATTTTCGAGATAACAATTTTTTGTTTCAGTTTTTTTTTATTTATAAGAAACCGATAATTTAATATTTTTTCCAAAAATGTAATTTTTTGGAATTACGTTCAATACATAGTAAAAAATGTAATTCAAGTCTTTAGCGTTATTGGTTCGTGAGATATTTAGGGTTAACCAAAATGTTCACCTTTTATATTTATTATTATTATTATTTTGAAGTCGATATCTCTACTTTTGACGAAGAAAAAAACTTCACGAAAGTACAGACGTACGAACTTACGTACACGCGTAGGAACAGGCATCTCTCTTAAAATCTTTTATTTGGACTCTAGGGACATTGAAACGTCGAGAAATGTCAAAATTTTGAATTAGACAAATCGGACCCATTACAGTAACTTCCTATAAGAAGTTAAAAAAGAGCGAACATCGGCACTGGACAAATGTGATCCCAAAATGTTTTTGTTTGAAATATATAATGGTAAGTTTTCGAGGTTTATGTCAGGCAGATCTTCAAAACCCAACAATTAATATAAAAACTTAGATATTATTTTAATCAGTTGCGTTCTGTTTAAAGAAGGACAAATTGGGCTATAATTGTTTTCAAAACTTAATAAAATTGTATGCAATTCTTTGTTAAACAATTTACCATTAATAAAAGTTTTAAATGGAGTTTTGATATAAGTGAAATTTTCATTTAAAGAATTTTAATTAAATTTAAGATAAAGCTTTTTTTCTGTCTATTTCGAAAATAAAAATTCAAATTTTGAATAAGACAAAACAAGTTTTAAGTCAATATCTTTCTTAACTTTCAAGTTATTGCGACTTTAATTGAAATTTTCTAAACAATTTTAATGGATTTCGAAAATGTCCGTTCTATAAAATAATTTTCAAAATAGTTTAATTTTGTTTAAGTGAAACATTTGAGCTGCCAAACGTTATTATTTTGCGACATTTAGGAAATATATATTGAAATGTTTACAAAAATAGGTACAGCATCATTGGTTGGATCCAATGGCTTTTGACATCCTATTTGAAGCACTTGGATAACGCGGACGATATTTGCTTACTCTCTCATAGGACCATGGATCTTCATCAAATGACAGCAATTGTGGAGAGAGAAGCTGAAAATTAATTCCGGCAAAACAAAAATGATCTGCCTCGGAACCCGACCATGCTCTTAAATAAATATTTTCTCCCAACTGGTGGAAAAAGTGGAGAGCTTTCAATACCTTGGAAGTATCGTTTCCATTGAAGGCGAAACCGAATAAGACGTCATCTGACGCATAGGCAAAGCAAAAGTGGCGTTTGGTATGCTGTCAAAAATATGGAGAAATAACTCTATAAGCTTACGAACAAAGCTACGACTGTTTCGCACAAATGTCGAATTCTTGCCTCTTTATGGGCGCAGCACTTGGACCTTTACTTCAGCCAAAACAAAAAAGCTGCAATCCTTCGTGAATAGATGTCTTCGTACCATCCTAAGGATTTTCTGGCCAAACCGTGTATCAAATGAGGTTCTTCATAGAAGTTTAGGTCATGAACCTATAGAATCTATAATACGAAGACGTAAGTGGCAGGCCATGGAATGGAATCCGCTCACATAAGAAGGAAGAAGAGCTGGACAACCGAGAAGCACATGGTATAGGACACATCCCTGGAAACCTTACACGATGGCGCGTACGCGTAGTAGAGGACCTATGACCCTTAAGGGGTTCCCAAATGACTTAATAGGTTTGATGGCCTAAGCAAACAAGCAATAAGATGAACATATTTTTCAGGTATTTTTTTTTAGTTAGGAGTTAGAAGTAATCCAGTCGATTTAAAATATTCTGTTCGCTTAATGAGGCTGATTGCATACATTTTAATGATCAATCAAAAACATTTTAAATTTCATGTTTCTTAAGTATTAAGTATTTAAATAATAAAAACTTAAAAAAGAAACACATGACCTTGATTAAAAATTAAAAGTTTTCATTCACATGCACAGAAATGTCTGAATTTAAATAAATAATTGACGAGAATATAAACACTTTTTTTTGAAGTGTAGTATCAAATCTTTTATAGTTCTTTTAACTTAATTACATTCGTTTGAATGTAAAACTTTTAAATTAAAATAAAAACAATACAAAGAAATTCACTTCCAAACATCAAAAAGAAACAAGGACTTTATTTTTCGTTCCATCATGACATCAATCAGAAGTATTGTATACGCTGTTTCCGCTGAAAACGGGATCAATACATTTTTAACAGAACAACAAAACATTCCTTGCTGCAAAAAGAACTGATTCCCAATATCAATACACTCGCTTATTTGCAACTCAAATTAACAGCCACAAACTTAAATTCAAGGGCACACGAGATTAAGTCTTGAATTCCTTTCAATCTACAGCGAGCAATGATAATTGAATCAATTAATTTGCCAAGGAATTCTGCAATTAAACTTTGCATACGAGGACATACGGTACTGTGGAGTATTTCAAAATAAACTTAACATATTCTCGGTTCGATAACCTCTCTTATAAAGTGCAGAAGTAAATCAATTTGGTCCTGTGATTTCGATGGCGTTATTTCGACGGATGCCTGGCCTACTACGAGTAGTGGGAATTTAATTAAACTTTGCACCAACAACGAGGCTGGTATAACGTTGGTTTACATTGCACTCACAAGTCTACTTTTAATAAGACCCCGTTGACATGACGTTCCACGTTGGATGATGATTGTCCACTGTCCAGAACCCCAAATGACAGAATGGTCACCAACTGAGTCAGCGCTAAGTCATTATACATTATAGAGGATCATATACACAGTTACGGGACTGGACGATAACTAAAAAAGAGTCCTGACGACATCCTTAACCCACATACATATGTGTACTTGGTTTGTTGTCAATGTTTTTCCAACAACACGTAAACAAATTTTCACCGAAAAACCTTTTAATTTATTTACAGAGATGAATTGCAGTATTTTGAGGACCAAAACTGACACAGCGCATCCGTTCCGTATATCCGTATACCTAACCCCACAGAGTCCATAGCTCTCAGGTGCGGTGTTCCAATTTTGTTCTTATTTGGTTTTGATTTGAAAATTAAAGTTTTGAACTTGTCATCATCATCATGTGGATGTTTGGATATCGAAAACCTTTAGTCCCTGAAGACTGCATACAAAAACAAAAAAATAGTCACAACATTACATTCGGTTAGGAATAAACTATCGTATCCATTGGAGGATTAGGAATTTAATCAATCTAAAATTCAATTATATTTTGTTTTCGTTTATTTACTATATAGGTACTTGAGGTGATGGTAACGAATCCAATGGTATGACCAGGTGCGGTTCAATTAAAAAGGTTTTGATTATTATTTTTTTTTTGAAAGTTATTGTAATCGATCCAATTTGTCAAATAGAAAGTTTTGACATTTCTCGAGGTTTTAAGGTCCCTAGAATTTTAAATTTCATGTCTGGAACTACATCTTTGAGGTCTTGAATCGATTGTGAATCATTCCTGTAGACAGAGCTTACTTTTGAAGTGGCCTTACAAATTACATCGGTGGCAATATTCTAGAAAAAAACACGGTCGGTAAATTTTTATAGTAAAATTACGATTGCATTACATTACATTTATACTACTAAGCATATAAAAGTACAGGTAAGAGAACACAGCACCTTGAGCGACTATACTATGTAAGGTGATAACAACACACGACATTAATACAAGACAGAAGGACGCAGTAGGTTTCGAG
The DNA here is from genome assembly GCF_945859685.1 of Eupeodes corollae. Lineage (NCBI taxonomy): Eukaryota > Metazoa > Arthropoda > Insecta > Diptera > Syrphidae > Eupeodes > Eupeodes corollae. Next base: position 263,053,221 of record NC_079147.1, on the reverse strand, counting down.
ACAGTCCCCTATGCCTCATGGTTGGCATAGTTGTCTTCCAAATTACGATTGTTTCGTTGGTTTTGTGGCTCATACTTCCGTTTTGTTGAAAATAAAGGTTCCGTTTTCACAAAAGTATTGTTACTTCGCAAGCCTTAAACCATATCCAAAAGTGTGAGCAAAATCTGCGATCATTCTGCTTGTAAACGCCACCTCCAAGGTGAAATTGAGTCTTATAGCTATAGTTACATTGCCTTGAAGCCATCAGAGATGCCGCCTCTGAAGTGCTAGGTTTCACACGGCCACCACAGCGAAACCCCTAGTTTGACGACGAATGCCGGCAAGCGCACGTTGCGAAACAAGAGGCATACAAAACGGCGCTGCACAAAAGGACCAGAGCTGCTCGCGAGCTCTACGAGCAGAAGAGGAGAGAGGAACACCGGCTTCTTAGACAGAAAAAAAGAGAGCATGAGAAGCGCGCGATCGAGGAGATAGAGGGATGTCACAACAGGAATGAGGTTCGTAAATTTTACCAAAAGCTAAAAAAAACTCCCAAGGGTAACAGCCACGAACCGAAGCCTGTAAAGACGATTAGGAGAACATCGTAGTAAAACCGCAGTCGATACTGAGAATATGGGAAGACCACTTCTCTAAATTATATAACGGCGATGACGAACCGAATTCCGCTGTAAGAGTGATAGAACCACTCAACCTCGGCGACGCAGATCAACAATTCCGCCTACCCAACTTTGACGAAGTGAAGATAGCTATATCTAAACTTAAGTCAAACAAAGCTGCTGGAGCTGACGGCATCGGTGCCGAACTATTCAAAGCAGCAGGCAATGACTTGATAGGGAGCATGCACCAACTCATATGCAAAATATGGAAGCATGCCCGATGAGTGGAATCTCAGCATAGTGTGCCCGATACATAAGGCTCCTCAAAATTTCATATAAGATCCTCTCTGCCGTATTATGTGAACGTCTGAAGCCATTCGTCAACAACCTGATAGGTCCTTATCAGTGTGGCTTCAGACCAGGAAAGTCCACTATCGACCAAATATTCACACTACGGCAGATCTTGGAAAAAACCCAGGAGCTTCAAATCGATACCCACCATCTCTTTATCGATTTCAAAGCCGCGTATGACAGCTTCCATAGGGAAGAGCTCAACCGAGCAATGTCTAGTTTTGGCATCCGTGTCAAACTTATCCGTTTGTGCAGAATGACGATGGAGAATGCACGCTGCTCTATCAAGGTCGGAAAAGATCTTACCGATGCATTTGGTGTCAAAAAAGGTTTTAGACAAGGCGATGCACTGTCATGCGACTTCTTCAACATCGTTCTGGAAAGAATTGTGCAAAACTCAACTGTCAACACCAATTACTCGGATACGCAGATGACATTGACATAATTGGAAGATCAAAGCGTGATGTCAGTGGAGCGTTTTTGAGCATTGCGATGGAAGCGAAGAAGATGGGTTTTGTGGTCAATGAGGGCAAGACCAAGTATATGCTGTCATCAAAAAAGGACACTGAACGACGACGTCTTGGACAAAACGTCAATATGGACAGCTGTAACTTTAATGTAGTTAAGAACTTTGTCTACCTAAGCTCCGCTATTAACTCAGACAATGACACCAGCGCTGAAATCAAACGAAGAATAACTCTTGCAAATCGCTGCTTCTTTGGAATAAGAAGGCAATTGAGAATCAAAGTCCTCTCTCGAGCATGTAAAATCACCATTTATAAGACACTCATCATCCCGGTTCTCATTTATGGCGCTGAGGCCTGGACCCTGTCAAAGAAAGATGAGAGCGTCTTAGGATGCTTCGAGAGAAAAATTCTTCGGGCGATTTTTGGTCCCGTACGCATAGATGGAGAATGGAGGAGAAGATATAACGACGAGCTGTACGGGCTATACAGCGACACTGACCTAGTTAGCAGAATTAAAGTCCAACGGCTTAGATGGCTAGGTCATGTAAAGCAGATGGACATCAACGCTCCAGCCCGGAAGGTCTTCGAATCCAATTCTGACGGACGGCGCGGTAGAGGAAGACCGCGACTCAGGTGGCGCTACCAGGCTGGAGAGGACCTCAACCAACTTGGCGTGCAAAACTGGAGACAGCTAGCTAGGGACCGAGCTGGCTGGAGACGCATGTTGGTTGAGGCCCAGGTCCGCCCCGGACTGTAGCGCCACCTTAAGTAGCTAAAAGTTATATTTTGATGAAAATTAGGATTACTTGAATGTGTTTCAATGACCTATTATCAAAGAAACGCAGTTGTGGATGATAGTCTGGCTTAAGTTTTTACGTTAACTGTATTGTTTAATGTTGTTTTGTTAAATTCATACTTTACACATCCGAGAAGTTACTTCACGACGATTCAAGAGTGCACCATTTACATTTTTATGGTAAACTTTAATAATTTTTGCGTTTTGATGTGTGGGTTCTTCTATTTTTTATAGTGGCGTAGTTTTATTTTTTAAAAGTCAAAATATGACAGTTTCGGAAGTGACAACTTCTGAAATACAGAGCTATTTAAAATGAAAACTCTTGTTAAAAACATGAATCTCTGTACTTTTAAAAGCAATTCCAATAATGCACATATATTGAAAATATGTTGTATATTTTTATTGTTAGGATTAAAAATGTATAAACTGAGAAAAAGCTAAAATTTAGTTGCTGTAACCTATAAAAAAAGGTGTTTTCGTCAATTTAATTCCTTTTAAACTAAAACACTTAGAATATGTGGAATTATTTTGATATTATTGTATCTTATGTGTTCACTAATACACAGAAAAAAAAGTTATCGAACAATTTTCAAGTGTCAATTTTGGGTAGTCCATATGACAACAAAAGTAGTCAATAGAGCAACTTCTGTAGTCAATATGACAATTTTCATATCACTATTTTAAATTGTTTTATTGACTTTCAGGTAGTCAAACTAGATTACGGTTTTCAGAAAAAAATTTCATATTGATTACTGCAATTGTTGTCTTGACTACCATAGTTGTCATATTGTCATATTGACCACTGGCAGCTGTATCTTGTTAGTGACGAAGGTTAAGCTTCAACTCATCTTCAATTCAATAAAAAATAAAAAGTCAGCAGGTGTCGATGGTATATCCAACGTTGTACTAAGACATTTACCGATGGAAGAAATTGAATAATGCATATTATCCAGTGCATTGGAAGACCGTTGTGGTTCATCCTTTCCCGAAAAAGGGAAAGGAGCATTCCGAGCATCAGCAAAGTTTTCGAAAAAATTATTAAAAGGGCTCTGACTAAGTGGGTTGCGGACAACAAAATAATTCCGGATAAACAGTTCGGGTTCAAGGCGGGTCATGACACAATTCATGCTGCGTCTAAACTCGTTTCTGATATCCAATGGAATAAATCAAAACAAAAATGCACAGGTGCTGTTCTGGTTGATTTGGAAAAGGCCTTTGATACCGTATGGTTGGAGGGCCTTTACCTAAAACTGAGAAGGCTTGGCATAAGCAAGCCATTGTTGTATATACTTAATGATATGCTTAGCGGTAGAAAGTTTATTGTCAAAAGTGGCAATGTAACTTCTACCACAACATTCTCAATTAAAAATGGTCTTCAACAGGGAGCGGTGAATTCGCCGATTCTCTTCAGCATTTACACCAGCGATCTGATAGGTAGTCTTACAAGGCAATTGCGAACGCCGACGATCTAATTGCGTACAGAATGGCCCGAAAGGTTGAGGTTATTAGAATTCTCTTGCAGCGTGATTTCGACAAGATTCAGCGATATTGCGACGACTGGAAACTGAAAATAAATATCCAGAAGTCGGAGACAATTCTGTTCCGGACTCCGTTGGCTAGGGCCACGAGGGATACAAGTAAGAATTGGCGAAAGATGGTCATCGTTGATCTTCACGGGCAGCCATTAGCGAGCAAAAGTGTAGTGAAGTACGTCGGTATCTGGTTAAATCAGTATTTATATTTCGACAGACATATAAATGCTGCTCTGACCAGGGCCAGAGGAGCCTTCGCTCTGACGAAACGGCTTTTTTAACCAATCGGCTTGACCCCAGAGTGAAGCTAATTTTCTACATGGCCCTCATACGGCCAATGATCGTGTATGGTTGTCATGTGTGGTTCAACGTTGCCCCTTCCTAGATGGAGAAGTTTCGGGTGTTCGAGCGGCAGTGTTTACGACGCTGTACCGGCTTATATCGAACAGCCGAATCTTCCTACATGCATTACTATTCCAACGAGGTCCTATACAACGGGGCTCGAATCAACAGAATTGACAATTTCGTGGTAAAACTCGTTCGAGGTCACATTGCAAGAGCTATGTCTTCGACCAACAATTTAATTTTCGGGGCGTTCTATCCGAACGACGAGTATTTTGAAAGTGCACGCTTGAGCGGGTTCATTCCACCAGAGCCATTCCTCTAAGACAAATGCGGTCTGATACAGGATAGATTGGCAGTTCCGTTAATCTGCCACGTCAGACGAAGAACCGTGGATAGGCGACTCCCGTACAGTCGGGACGTCATGGCACAAGGCGGAGCGGAGCTCCTTCGGTTCAGTAAGGCTGTGTCAGAACGGGACCGAACTGATAGGGTGAAGCATAAGAACCAGTTTTGGTTGCTTCAATCGGCACTTGATATTGGGTAGTCGGGATGGGGTTTTAAGCCTTGCCCGACTTAGATACTTGTTTTATAGTTTTAGGGTTTAGTTTTAAGTTAGTTAGTTAGTTTTTTTTTCAAAATTTTCTAATAAATACAGAAATAAATAAAATATAATTTGAAGTAAAATAGATCTTAGGGCCGAAAAGCATTAGTAGTTAGTGTCATATTGACTACAAAATTGTAAAAAAAACTTCGGATCCTAAAATTGACAACCGAAAATTTTTCTATTGACTATCGCAGTTAATGACTGAAAATTGACTGCTAAATAGTCGATTTGACTACCAAAATCATCAATAGTATGACTTTTTTCGTTCTGTGTAATAAGGGTTTTACACCCCAAATTAATTTTTAACCGATCGCTTCTCTAACAATGTTGTCAAATCTATAGTAAAATACAGGTTTTCAAAAGATTTCTTAGTTTAAGGATTCGGAATTCCTAAGCAAACACACCACTTCTACAATCAAAAAGAAAAGGGTAAAAGGTGATTAAATGTTAAGGTTCGTTTTTAGTTTATTTTTTGCACATCATTTCACGTTTTTTAATTTAAGACTAATTCAATTTGAATAATGGAAAGATACAGAATCGAATACTCGTTAAAGTTATTCAGGTGTTCAAATCAAAAGTAAGAACTAAAGCCTCTTGTCCATTTAAAACGACACTAATGGCAACTTTGGATGATCTATTTTCCAAAGTAATCACCTCAGTAAATTCGTAAGTAAGCAGAATTGGCGCATTTGGGTAAAATCGAGGAGTGATGTCGAAAAATCAGTGTATGAACAAAGAGTGTTTGGCGGTTTATGAGCTGGTGGAATCATTGGGCCGTATTTTTACTTGCAACATAAAAAATTCGAACTCGAGATTTTAATCAAACATGATATTACGATGGTAGAGAAGTTGAAAATAGTGGGTCCCGCGATTCCGTCCGGTCAGTTTTGTCAGTCTGTCCACGCTCCTACAGCCTAAACCATTGGGTCGATTGAGTTCAAACTTAGAAGTTAAGGTTTTTGAGCAGATTCGCGGTGGTTTTTTACCATAGCAGTTTGAAAAAAAGGTGAACATTTTGGTTAACTCTTAATATCTTACGAACCAAAAACGCTTGAGACTTGAATTAAATGTTATATAACATATTGTAACGTGATTCCAGAGAAGTATATTTTTTAAAAAAAATCCACTTAACGGTTTTTTTTTATAAATCTAAAAAACTGAAAAAAAAATTGTCACCCCAAAAATTTTACGACTAAAATATGATTTCATCTCCAAGACAATTTTGTGCAACAAAGAATTATCTTTTTGACATCTGATAAAATTTTGAGAAAAATCGAATTGTCCCTTTTTTTATAATAAATAAAAATCTAAAAAAAACATTACTCAAAGTTCGAAAAAATTGATTCAAATATCTTTTCAAAAACTTGAAATTTAGGCTTCAACCTTATTTTATCTTATAAGAAATATTGTTTTCAACATTCGTAAAAATGTTAAGAAAAATCTAATTGACAGTTTTCTTACAAAAAATAAAAACCTTAAAAAAAATTAATAAAAGTTGGTAAAATTTGATTTCCGACTCAAATATTTTTTCAAAACTTTGAGATATTGGCTTTTTACTACTTTTATCTTTCAAAAAATATTGTTGTCAACATTCACTAAAATTTTGAAAAAAAAAAACAAATCGACAGTAAAAATTTGGTAAAAATTGATACGAGTACATATAGACAAACTTTTAAGCAAGACAAATCTCTTTTAGATAATCTTAGACTACCTACCGGGTGGAGTGGATTTCGCAAGGATCCGAATTAAAGCACTTAGCAGATGATATAGTCATTTTTGAGGTGGTGGACGTAATGCAACAAGTGAAAAATGGAGCTATAATATCAACAATTTTTAATGTGTGCGAGATTAGAAATACCTTGGCATTACTGTTACAAATAATTTAAATATGGATAAACACTTGAAGAAGAAATTGGTTAAGGTAAAAACTGCTGTTAATATGACTTGGAAACAATGCTTAATGAATAAGTGTATAGCACATAGTAGCAACGTTAAAATATTTGAAGCAGTAGCTGAGAGCATACTTTTATATGGATCGCGGGTATGGTGATGTAAGAAGTACAATTCAGTTGAAAAACTCCTAACGCACTTTAAAAAAAGAAGATTTCGTTTGCCTAAAAATACGCCAAACTACTGGTCTCTCAAAATGAACATAGGCGTTAAAATTTAAACATCCTTCATGTTAAAGAGCATCCATTCCATACCATTGTATTTGTATTTTTCAAAAATAATCTTTCAACAAAAATTGTGTCAAACTTGCCAAATCAAAATAAATAAGAATCAAGTTAACAATACAAGAATACATTGCTTCATTCTAGTAAATATAAAAAAGGACTATTACGTTTTTCATAATCCTTATTGAAAAAAAGACTTATTCAGTGTTAGTTTATATACAGAAAATAGTAGAAACACTTTAAAAGTCTATGAGGTCAAAAACCACTTGACGTGATTTTCATTATTTTATTTTTGCTAAAATTCTATTCAAAGCAATACTCTGCCAGTCAACCAAAACGATTTCATTTAATCCCAATAATATTAACAACTATATAAAAGTTCGTCTTTCTCTCCCTAAATGATGATCCCTTAATACCTTTAATAGCATTTCGTTCAAAATTGAAATTGATACACTCTCCCTACCTCCACCCCCGTATCATCACAATTTAGTATCGGTTTCAGTGTCGGTCTCTATTTTGTCGTCCTTTAAAAGCTAAAACAAACTTTCACTATTATTAGTCAATTTGACTTTTTCAATGGGCTTTGTTCTATTCCCCTTTTTCTAATGACCAACAACATTATGTAAACATTTTATTATGTGAAAAGTACCATCTTTATGTCAACTAATCGATAGAGTATTAGAATGACAATCCCTAGGCCAAATACCTATGGTACTACTTTTTCTTTGCTATTCTATTAAAGGCATTGAACTCGGTTTTGAGTTCCCTGTTTTATTCTGTATATGATTGTGAAGAGAATGTTATGGTAAAGAAATTTGATCCTCTTACCAGGGCTAGGGTTGTTCAAATGTTCAATGTTCATGTTCATCGGGAAAATTGCTTGAGGTAGTTTATCTATAGGTAGATGGGTACTGGGTAGGGAGGTACATAGGTATAGAAGCAGGCACTTATAGGAGTATAAGGTAGGTACTTGAAAAATAAAATCAATAGAATTTGACACGTTTTAACTTTTTCTTATCCCCTGTGACGTAATGGTATTTTGTTGGTAACTACACGTATATACTTTGTAGGCTGTAAGAGGAAAGTATAGGTACTTCTCTGGATATTTGAGCTTGGTTAGAAAGTAAGTCCATCATTAAATTTAAATTAAATCACTTGAGGAAGTAAAATGTTATAGCAAAATCTATGAAGTTAGAAAGGAAAATTCGTTTAAGCCGTCATAGGAATTAAATTACAAATTTAAACTTTCCTTGGAAATTTAAATTAAATGAAAGGACATTATTTATGTTAGAACTCTGAGTTTTGGAATTCGGTCTTATTTCACTTAATTAGAAGTAATTAACGTTAAATTCTTATATTTAGCTTTATTGACTTATGACTTTTGAGATGGTGAAATATGGTCGAAATACTTATGTAGGTATTTAGTATATTTTTTAGTAAGAACAGTTTCGTTAATTAACTAATTAATTGTGAGAAATTATTTAGATGTTCTACTTTAATAGATGTTATAACCGTTTACCTGAAAAATAAAACAAACTAAAAAAAAATATCGAAAAACTAAAGGTTGTGTTAAAATATCGTTCAGTGATTTTTTCTGATGTTTTGAAATTTGTATGAAAACCGAAAAGCAACTATATTTTTCTTACAAAGGTTTGGCTGATACTCCCTTCTTTGCAATGTTTTTGAATTTGAAGGTTTAATTTTATATTACAGCAATAAAGAAAACTTTGACAGTTTGTGTTACAAAATCAAAGGGGTTATAAATACCCTTATCATGAACAAATACAGCGCGAGGAATTGGGAAGGGAGGACAGGATAAGAGAGTAGATGATGATTTAAATAAGTTTTGAATATTTGAACTTTATAATGAGTGGGAAATATTGAGCCTACAAAAGCATTTCACATTCGTTTAGGGAAACAATTCCTGCACTTAACGATAAGTTCAAAATTCGGATCAAGGGAATACTGATGTGCATTCCTAGAGCTACGGGTATTGTTTAAGAAGGGGAATTTAACTGGCTATTTCGCTAGAGCATTGTTTATAAAAATAACGTAAAACAATGACAGGAAACCTTGAAACCTTGCAGTGGCGTTCAAGAGAAGCAAATGTCTAAGTCAAAGCTATTTTTCAATTATATCAAAAAGAGTCAAGTACGTTTTTGGGAATTTTACTTCAGTCTTGAACGAATAAAAGCTTTCTAAATTATATAGCCAGATCAAAATTGGTAAAAACTTCTTGCATCGTCTGAGAAAATCTTAACACTTAGCAGCAATTCTGGCAATGTCAAATATGTGATCACTCCACTAGTGGTTTATGATGCTCATACCAAGAAATGAAAGCTTTTTAGTCTGCTCAATTCAAGTGCCACCCATGGATAGTGGCATTTTTTGGGTGTTACCGTCGAGGTGACTTCCTGGCCACGTAAAAGCTTTCAAAGTTGCGAAGCACCAACAAGCCAACGCAAACGAATAAAGGAGAACGAACTTCGGAAATGCACGCGGAATGTTAGGCCCCTTAACAGACCACGTGCGGCCGAAGAATTAGCGATGGCCCTAGACATCACCGTTATCCAGGAAATACGATGCGATGGGCCGGGCAAAAAGAGGATGAAAAACTGCGATATTTACTATGGTGACTGCTACCACGAAAACCAACAGCGCTTATTTGGATGCGGCTTCGTCATTGGAGCCAGACTTAGGCAAGAAGTCTTGAGCTATAGGTGAATCAATGAGCGCCTCATGACCATACGCATCAAGGCAAAATTCGGCAACATAAGCCTGATTGCGTGCACGCCCCCACAGAAGAGAAAGACGACAACACCAAAGATATGTTCGTCGAGCTCCTAGGCAAAACATATGAGCAGTGCCCTAGCTACGATATTAAAATAGTACTGGGCGATTTTAATGCCAAGCAAGGAAGGGAAGACATCTTTGGTGGAATAGTCGGGAAGAACCGCCTGCACGACAACACTTCCGACAACAGATTCAGTCTCATAAATTTTGCTGCAGGGCAAAACGTCATGGTAGCCAGTACGGGTTTTCACACCTCAATATCCACTAAGCGCTTTGGTCCCTCGAGAGAGGACTTTACCACTCAATTGCTTTCTTAGTCCAAAGAAACAGCAGTTAGCAAGAGTTATTCTGCGTTTGGTCTAAGCGCTGGTGTTGTTTTCTTTGCTTACAGCGGAGCCTAGGTAGACGAAGTCATTGACTACCTCAAAGTTACGTGTGTCGATGATGATGTTTTGAACAAGACTTCAGTGTTGTATGTCCTTTCTAGACGACAGCATGTACTTTGTTTTGCCCTCATTAACCGTTAAACCCATCTTGGCCGCCTCTGCCTCAATACTCACAAAAGACCCATTGACATCACGCTGAGTTCTTCCGATTATGTCAATGTCATCAGCATATGCCAGTAATTGGACAGACTTTTGAAAGATAGTGCCTCTAGTGTTGGCGTGTGAGCTCTGCACTATTCTTTCAAGCACGTTGTTAAAAAAATCACATGACAGTGCATCACCTTGTCTGAAACCTTTTTTGACATCGAAAGATTCTGTTAAGTTGTTTCCAACCTTTATGGAGCATCGTGAATTCTCCATGGTCAACCTATACAAACGGACGAGTTTGGCAGGGATGCCAAAACTAGACATGGATCTATACAGCTCATCCCTATAGCTGCTGTCATAAGCGGCTTTGAAATCGATGAAAAGATGGTGGGTGTCGATTTGGTGTTCTTGGGTTTTTTCCAGGATCTGCCGTAATGTGAATATTTGATCAAGTGTGGACTTTCCTGTCCTAAAACCACACTGATAAGGACCTATCATGTTGTTGACGATGGGCTTTAGACGTCACATATTACGGCAGGGAAGATTTTATAGGCGATGTTAAGTAGACTGATTCCTCTTTATTTGGTGTAGTTTGGAAGGTCTCCTTTTTTCAGGATCGGGCAAACAATACTGAGGTTCGGTTCATTTGGCCATACCATATCTTACAGATAAGTTGCTGCATGCTACTAACCAACTTATTTCCAGCTGCTTTAAAGAGCTCGGCATTCAGCGGCTCTATTAGACTTTAGCTTAGATATGGCAATCTTTACTTCTTCTATGTTGGGAGGATGGGATTGTTGGCTTTCGTCGTCTTTGGATCATCCTGCCTGACAGCGGTATTTGGTTCATGCGTCGGTCGTCGCCGTTATCAGATTTTTTTTCCATATGCTCAGCTTTTACTGCGGTTCTACTCTGACGTTTCCACTTTCGTTTTGCAGCCTTCGGTGCTAGGTTTATGTGGCTGTGAATTTCGTTTCACATGTTCATAAAACTTTCAGACTTCATTCTTGCTTTTTAACCTCCCAATATCTTTGACCGCACGCTTCCCATGCCCTCTCTTTTTCCTTCTGAGAAGTCGGTGTTACTCTCGCCTCTTCTGCTCATGAGCAGCTCTCGTCCTTTTATGCAGCACCACTTTGCATGCCTGTTGCTAGGCTGCATTTGCCTGCCGACATTCCTCATCAAGCCAAAAGTTCCTTGTTGGTGGTTTCTTGAAACCCAGCACATCAGAGGCGGCTTCTCTGATTGCATTTTAGCAATGTTGTCACTGGTTTTCGATACCTTGTGTTGGCGGCAAAGCACTTCTAGAAGAGTTACTTGTAACTCGGTCGGAAAAGGATTTGGCGTTCTCTGGCGATTGTAGCCGTTCGACGTTATACCTTCTCCCATTATCTCCCAGTTTTGCCATGGGTCTGGAAACCTGAAGTACTACGTTGCAACGAGGTTGTGGTCCGATTCGATTTTAGCTCCTCGGAAAGTTCGGACATCCATGATGCTGGAAGCGTGTCTGGCACCGATCGCAATGTCGTCAATCTGGTTGACGGTAGATTGATCTGAAGAAGTCCAAGTTCCTTTGTGAATGTTGAGGTGTTAAAAACGCATACTGGCTACCATGGCGTTTCATTCTGCAGGAAATGACCAAGGCAAACTAGCAAGGTAAAACGAAGAAATCTCCGTTGTACTGCTTCAATACTTTGTCAATGAGTAATGTGGAAAGGTGACCAAATCTGTCTAGCACATTCAAGGATGTGCCTGGCATAAGTGATATTCAAGGAATCTTTAACGTATATATATTAAGCCAAGATCTGCAACCTTGCTATATTTTATAATATTACTGTGGTAGTGAAACATTGGTTATTTTAATAACCTTGGTTGAAAAATGACAGCATGCTTACCGTGTACATATCCCACCGTTTTACTTACTTTAACATAATGTTGGGTGCTTTTTCCTTATTAAAATAAGTTCGACTGATTTCTCATAAAGATATTTCAGCATCATTTCACTTTGTTAAAGTGGAACATGACCAACTTTTAAAAATTGACGTTATTTCACTTTTCTAAAGTTCACAAAGCTTATTTTCAAAAGCAAAGACTTTGGTTATAAGATAATCATGGATATAAAGTAACCTAGGTTGTAAAAAGATACTGGTTATCAAGTAACCTACACTGCTATGATAAATAGCTCAGTAAAAAACAAAGTTGGTTTTGTAGTAAAATTTATGAAAGACCTTCTATTTTGTATTCAATTTTGTATCAATTTGATATCACCTCCATAGTGTATAACAATAAATTTAGTTAAAGTCCTTCAAGAGGTATTTGAAGTCAACCATATTTTTCAGTCAGTTTTTATTTTGGTATATTAAAAAGACATTCGCTCTTTTCTAAAAGCATTTTGTTATGCTATCATCTGTACAACAACATTCATCTCAAGTCGATAGCTTCACGTGTCTTCGGTATTTAATCCAAATGCACAGACTCATGAATGTATGGAAACTATAACCTTGGTTATATGATCCTCTATCTGAATTTAGTTTTAATATGGTTTACTGAAGCATATGCGTATTTTAAAGCTTGTCTTAACTGTGTTTTATTAATTCTTACTAAGCACTTTAGTTCTACTTGTGTAAATTTAAAACTAAGCCTTAGTTTCAAAAACCTCAAAACCTTTATATCAAAAAACCGATATACGAGTAGTTCACACTTATCATATAAACGGTACAAATTTGAGTTTTTCGGAAATCCTCAACAACTATTTTAATATTATTCACAACACAATTCCAAATTATACCAACTTCTGCAGCTTCCTAACCTTTAATTTAAATTTAACAAATTCCTAAAATTTCTAAATACTTTCAATCCGGTTCAAAAAATACAATTAAGTTGCAATGAAAAATTACAAAATCTATTTCCATTCTCAAGTAACGTAGGAAGGTAAAAACAGCAACGGATTCTAGTCTAGTTTTGTATGCATTTTATATTATAGTAAAAGTTTATACTTCCAAAAACCTAGATATGTGCAGCTGTATGTTTGTAGTGTGTATGTACTCAACACCATGTTCAATTTAACTTTGCCGCACAAAACTTTAAGCACCTCCACTTTAAAATTTGTTCCCCAAAAACACAGTCAGTCGATGTAGTATAAATAAGTTTGAAAATCCCTTGCATACATAAAACCACCCTTTTGTGTTTTTATATGTAACGTGTAGGTAAAGTACCTACGATACGAGAGTTCCTATTCGTTTTGCATCGGTCTTTACAGTTACAAAATTGAAATCCCATTTAAATAAAAGTAAGAGTTTAGGTCTAGGCAAGGAAGGTAGGTGAGGTATGGTATATGGGATTGTAACAAACGAACAACACTCACTCTCTATATCTTGGTATTTGAAAGTCTCAAAACTTCCAAACGAATTAATCTCCATCAGGTACGGATACGGATACGATAGGGATAGGGATACGAATAAGGATACGGCGAGAACTACAGAGTACGTACGGAACGGACCCACTTCTAAAACTTGACACTTGTATACGAGAGCTTAGCAATCGCAATCGAACGTTAGTATATATTCACTCTTCTCTGCTCTTCTCCTCCTCTAAATTTATTTCGATTACAACAATTCGAAAGGACTATATCGTTCGCGAACGAATATTTAATCCCCCATCCTTCTCCCCACCTCCCTATCCCTTTCATAGATTCCCTGCTGTGTGTGTTTAAACATTGTTTTCTAAATGGAGGTGCTTTAAAGCCCTGTGGAAATGTACCAGAGGTAAAAAGGTATAAATGTAACTCAAACCCATATTCAAACGGCATCGGGCAGGAAACCAAATGAATCCAATTTCAAATTGGAACCAAATTAAGGTATTACGCTCGTGTGTGTTTGCTGCCGCTATAAAGGACCAATTGTTGAAAATTTCTATCTGAACCCGGCCATCCTTGAGGTATAAGCCCTGGCAGTGGTGTATACTGTAAACTGTATAGTGGCAGTGGCAGTGGCAGCGGCTTCGACTATGGCTACGACTTCAGCTTTAGATTTGGTTTTGGTTTTTACATCAGCATCAGTGTCGACAGAGTGGAATTGGCATCAGAGTCCCTTAAACTTTGGGGTGTAACACCGTTTCACGTCGTTCGGCGTCGCGTCGCATCGCTCCACCGCTCCGCCCAAAACCCATGCAGTATGTGTGTGGGAGATTTTTTCGTTGAATTTTGTATTTGATTTTTTGTCGTTGCAAATATTCATCGAGTTTGGTTTGAGGACCCGAGGCCATCAGAACTGAAATTAGATGAATCCGGCGCAGCGATGGCTGCGATATTGCTGCCCTATGCGAATATCTAGACAGAGGGTTTCATTCATGTGTATTTCAAATCCCGCATTGGTGATACAATTTCCAGAGCCTCGCATATTTACATGAAGCAGCCATATCGCTGATATTAACTTTCCATCTAAAAATACTGGGGTTGAATTTAACATTGTATTTATATTTATAGAATCGACATCGACATGTCCTTTAACATAGATACGTTGCCTATATACATATACCTTCATTTGCATCCATTAGGGATAATATATGCACATCAAACATGGGCTAGCGATTGCGATAGTAATCGTGATGATGATGATGATAAGGACTTCCTCAATTATTTGTTTTCGTCCTTTCAATTGCAAGCGTAGATATGTACGAGTAAATAGGATACGCTTTCAAATGTTGTTGTGTATTTTTTTTACTGTATGAATTTTAAGGACAGAAAAGTTGATTATTTTTTGTCCTCGTATATATACTCGGCTTTGTGATCATCCAATCAAACTAAGGACACAGAGAAAATTGCCCTTTGAAATGAACACAAAGTCGTTATTTTCTGTTGCAAATTTGACTCCTTAATTGAAAAAGATTTTGTAGATTGTTTTAGATATCCTTTAATATACATTTATAGGCACAAGTACAAGTACATTTACTAGATAAGTCCATTTTTGTTTTATTATATTTTTGTTAATGCTATGAGTTTGAATGATTTAGTATTTTGAATAAATTTGTTATAACTATTAAATTAAAGACTACCATCAAAACCATTTGCTTTTATGTTAAGTGAAAAGGTTGTAATATTTTGTTAAGCTCTTTAAGTGAACAATGTATATGTATACTTTAAAATAATAGACAAATTAAAACAATACCAAAACTATATCAGAGCATACAGGTTACGTCTAAAAGGTAGAAATGTCTTGTATTTCCATTTGCATTTGTATTAGCAGTTTTGTTACGTTTTGCGATGTTAGAGCATTAACAATTACTTTCGGATTCTATTCCTTAACAAAATTTAGTAGAAAGTGGAAAATTTAATTTGGTCACAAACCGTTTATATACAAAGAAAATATGGGCAACAATTTTCATTGATCCATAACAATTTTTCAAGCTTTCCAGCTTTTTTCATAAACCAATGAATCGATAAAATATCTTCTTCTCGGATTATAATATATAAGGTTAGTTAAGGTTAAAGTGGCTATGCGTGATGAAGTAGGATACTTTTAAGGCAGTTTAATGGCCCAATGTTATTCTAAGCTTAATGAAACCAGTTTGAATCCCTTATCAAAAGTAAAAATGTTTTTGTTAGTATGATTGAGATCGTTAAAATCGTTATAGAAGAATTCTCCTAGGTAATTCTTGCATTTTTGAGTTAGAGTAGCTCATGTACGGAGAAGGTGAAAACTGTTTCCCCCTCTTTTACATCCATCTGTGTAAAAGTAGATTAACTCGACTTCCAGGAATTCCCTATGCTCCTAGAAAGATCTGGAAGGTGTAGAAATCTGGAAGATTTTGTCGAATTTTAGTTAGAAGATATGATATTCCAAAAACTTAGGAAATTAGCTTTTGAAAAAAGTCGCCTACTTTGTGTCATACCACAAAAAGAGTTTGCAGTGCTACCCGCAGAAATTGCAAACGCACGCACAGACATCTTTCTAAAACTCTTTTATTTCCATTTTAGGAACCTTGAAACGTCGAGAAATGTCCAAATTTTCAATTTGAGAATTTGTACCCATTACAATAACTTTCTATGGGAAGTTAAAAAGAAAAAGTTTCTTTATAATTTGAAGATATAAACTTTTTAAAACAACCTAAAAGGCTTTATTTAATGTGTGTAGTTTCTGTTTCCTTGCTATTAATTATTTTGAATGTTGATGTCCTTTTTATGCCGATTTTTTTAGTATCTTTGAAAAATCAGAAGAAATTGTGGAAAATCATAATTTAAATTGCTTATCTATAAGATAATTAAATCGATTAAAACAAATTGCACATTCCTAAGTGACTTTTTAAGAGATTCTAGAACCTGCATTTTCTCAAAAAAAAATTACTTTTTGAGCTTTCCAAAAA
The DNA here is from genome assembly GCF_945859685.1 of Eupeodes corollae. Classification (NCBI taxonomy): domain Eukaryota; kingdom Metazoa; phylum Arthropoda; class Insecta; order Diptera; family Syrphidae; genus Eupeodes; species Eupeodes corollae. Next base: position 263,036,670 of record NC_079147.1, on the reverse strand, counting down.
AAAACAAAAATACAAATATTTGAGTATTTGTTTAACGCAACTTTAAAATTAAATAAATAGAAAACGTATTGTCCGTACGTCCGTACGTTCGCGACGTTTTTTTCGTTGTCCATATCTCAAGAACCAGAAGAGATATCGACTTCAAATATATTTTGCTGTACAAAAAATTAGGCAAAAAGATGCAGAAAGGGCTCTCAAGAAAATTGCGAAGGGAGTTTTTTTTACCATAGCAGCTTGAAAAAAAGGTGAACATTTTGGTTAACCTCAAATATCTTACGAACAAAAACGATAGAGACTTGAATTAAATTTTATATAATATATTGTAACGTGATATCAAAGAAGTATATTTTTTGAAAAAAATCCATTTAACGTTTTTTTTTATAAATCAAAAAAACTGAGAAAAAAAAATTTGTCACTTGCAAAATTTTACGACTAAAATATGATTTCATCTCCAAAACAATTTTGTGCAACGGAGAATAATGTTTTTGACATCTGATAAAAATTTGAGAAAATCGAATTGACAGTTTTTTTATAAGAAATACAAATCTAAAAATTTTACTCAAATCTGGTAAAAATTGAATATCGATTCAAATATCTGTTCAAAAACTTCAAATTTAGGCTTCAAACTAATTTTATCTTATAAGAAATATTGTTTTCAACATTCGGTACAATTTTGAACAAAAAAACCGAATTGACAGTTTTTTTACAAAAAATAAAACTCTAAAAAAAACAATATTAAAACTTGGTAAAAATTTACTTTCGAATTAAATAGCTTTTCAAACATTAAAAATATTGGCTTCAAACTTATTTCATTTCACAGAAAATATGGTTTTCGATATTCAGTAAGTTTTATGTAATAATCCAACAGTCCGTTTTTCATAAAAAATAAAATCTACAAAAAATAGTACGCAAATTTGGTAAAAATTGATACGAGTACATATAGACAAACTTTTAAACAAGACAAATCGACATCCCAGCCTCTTTTTTGTTTAGCTTTTGGGCACAAGTTACTAACTTCATTCTTTCAGTAAAACCAAATATGTTGACTGGACTGGGTTTTGGCACGTATCACGTATGTATATATTTCCCACTGTCCACTAATATAAAAAAGTTATCCATTGCAATATTTAAATGATAACATGAATGACAATCCACATAATATCCTCTACCCAAGCCTGTACTTTCATCAGGGCTTTAACATGCTATCACTAACAACCATATCCTAACAAATATAAAAAAGTTTTAAAAACTTAGAACATCAGTTATAACTTACTTTTTGCAAGTTTACTTTATTTAAGTTCTTCTAATAAATTTATTCCAAATACAAGAAAAAACGATTTTACATTTTCAGCCAAAATTTGTAATTATTATAATTGAATAACATATTAGAAACAGTTTGCTTTTTATACGCATAAGTGTACCTACTGAAGATCCTTAAAACCCAGTAGAATGGTTACAAATTGTTAAACTTTGTATGTAGGTTTTAAATGAGTTAAAACCGGACATCCCTATTGATATATTTTTTTTTAGATCACAAGCTCATTAGGCTTGGTTCTTCTTAATCTCCGAACATGGTCTCTTATATTCAAGACGGACTCCATTTCAGCATTAGTATGAGCATTAACTCCCTCATGCCAAACCTTGTCAAAAGCTTGAGCAACATCTAAGAAAAAAAGCTGAACATACTTGTTTTTCTTCTAATGCTTTTTCTATTACATCCGATATTTTAAGAACTTGGTCTATCGTGGAATGTTTATTTCTAAAGCCAAACTGATGGTTTGGGATAAACCTTCTTTCTTCTATGATTTTGCTAAGTCTCTTCAGAAACAGATTTTCAAAAACTTTTACCATAATTGGTATAAGCGATATTGGTCTGTAAGCCGTCACTTCTGTTAGTGGTTTACCTTGCTTTGGTATGACATTTACTTCTTCAATTTTCCAATATTGTAGGACATACCGGTGGTTAAGGCATGTATTTATTATAGGTATATTGGAATTTTATGAAAGCTTTTAATTGCATTTCTTTCATAACCTGAGCAGTAATTAGATCGTAACCTGGTGATTTTTTATTTGATAGTTGATGAGTTAGTTAGTTAGTTAATTGACTTTTTATTAAAATTATTTTTTGGTGATAATACAATTTTTTACAATAGAAATATTAAAACAAAGTCTTTTAGTTTGGCCTAAGAGCCGTCTACTAGATTAACATTTTTGTATTAAAATATAAATGTTTTTGTAAATAAGATAAGTTATTAACAAATTCAAAAATAAATTTAAGTATTGACAAAAAAGTATACATTTTATTATTATTCTTATTATTTTTTTTTTTTTCTTAAAAACCTTCTTCTCTGATTTGTTGTCTGTACTTCAAGGCAGCTCTCACATAAGTATAGAGTATATTCCATCATCGTTCACCATTCAGAATTCGTTTAAACTCATCGACGTCTAAAGTTCTTTCTCCAAAATACAAAAGCCGGAACTCGCAGAGTATTGGACATACAGCCATAAAATGATATGTGTCTTCTCTCTCGTTTTGATTGCAAAGATCACAGATTATGGGGAGGTCAGGTCTATGAGGCACATAATTTAACCCTATCAATTCACCTCTTATCATAAAGATGTTTCTTATCATATCTGACGTATATCTGTTTAAGAAGTATGTTCCCTCATTTGAAACATAATTAATGGTGCTGTAGTACATTCTATGTTGTGAAGAACGTGCTTCATTTAAGTAATTGTTGTATAGGCAAGTTGCCGCACTCTTGATGATGGTATCAAATTTGATTCTTATTGTGGCCTCGTCGTCACTTGGATTGAGTGTAAAATTGCAACCATAACAAGTAGCCATTTCCTTCCATTCATTTACAAGATCATTGTTTTGATTTATCATGTGTTTCAGCAGAACTTTTGGTAAGCGTTCATCTTTCATTTCCATTACTTTCATCATATATTCGAAGTGAAGCTTGAGTGTTGTAATTATAAGTGGAGAACAACCAGTCTCGAGATATAACATGTAGTTTGGGGTGCTGCTAGGTAATTTAAATACTCGTTTTATGCAATATCTTTGAAACTTTTCAACGGTGTTTGACGAAGTATATCCCCAAGCTTGAGCTGCGTATAGAAGTATGCTCTGAGCAGTTGATTTTATTAGTTTTATTTTTGAGCTATGCGCTACATATTTGCTTTGAATACAGGTATTCCAGATAGAATTGATTGCTCTTTTTGCTTCCGCCAGTTTTGTTTTATGATGTTTTTCCATATTCAAGTTTGCTGTAAACAGAACTCCAAGGTACTTATACTCTCGTACAACTTCAATAGTTTGTCTTTGGTATTTCCAGTTTTCATTCCTCGAAAAGCGACCTCCTCAATTCCTGAAAATCAAAACCTTTGTTTTTTCGAGGTTAACTGTTAGATTCCAAGATTTGCAGTAGCTCTCAAGCTTATTTATTTTAAGTTGCAGGTTGTTTACCGTATCTCCTAGGAGAACAATGTCGTCAGCATACATAAGACCAGGTATTGCGACTTGGTTTATCTCGACTCCTCTCACTATTTCATCAGTTAAGTCGTTGATGTATAATATAAAAAGCAAAGTACTCAGTATGCATCCTTGTTTCACTCACATTGTCGTAGGAAACTCTTCCGATTGAAAATTCCCATCCCAAACTGTTGCTACATTATTTTCATACAGGGCTTTTATTATGTTAATCATCTTATAGCTTATACCAATTCTATGGAGTTTGTAATATATGGCTTCACGTGGTATTGAGTCAAAAGCCGATTTGAAGTCAACGAACAAGGCGTAGAGTTTTTTTTGTTTTCGTTTGTAAATTTGCACAATACTTAGCAATGTAAATATTTGGTCGAAAGTTGAATACTTTTCTCTAAAACCAGCTTGGAATTCATGTAAAATATTTCTAATTACTTGAATTGTTTCCTCAATATCAAACAGTGCATCAAGGTAAGGTAGTCATCAATAAAACGGGGTTCAGCATATCGAATCTTAATCTACCATTCATTATTTTGACTGCTTTCCAAAATTCAGCTGACGATCGGGCATTGTTAATTGAAGCAATATTCCTGAATTCAAATTCGATTTTTTTTGTTTTGCAGATAGACTTGAATTTTCTATTCGCTTCAGCATACAATAGCTTGAAAACAAGTGTTTCGTGTTTTCGGAGTAATTTAAGAAAAGCAAATGACTTGTTTCTCGCTTTTATACAATCCTGATCAAACCATTTTTGCTTACAGTACTCAATGTTTCTTGAGAATTTTAGGCTGGGTGATGCAGTCTTGATTATATCCGTTAATTGATCAATACTCAGTGTTTCTTCAAAAGTGATTTGATGATTTAGTTCTATGTTAAGCGATGTTTGGTAATCAATTAAATTGTTTTTATTCCAGAAAAGCTTAGGCAAGAGAGTGAGCTCAGTTGTATTTCGCTCATTATGATTCTGAATCAGTTCAAATTCAACTTCCAACGGCATGTGATCGGAAAATATCTGACTTCCTATTCGAAAGTCTGTAATCAAACCACACCAGGTAGCATTGGCAAAACAATAATCAATCACCGAGCATGCAGTGCCTCTTATAAAATATGACAATCAAAAGCATCTGTAAGTTCAAGTATTTTACTACCTTTCCTGTCACATATCTCGTCTTTGGATTGTCGATTTGATTTCAATAGTTCACAATTTGTGTCTGACGAGAAATCGTTCTGGGAGAGTCCTATTCTACCATTGAAGTCACCTATGAGAACCAGATCTTTTGAATTTAAATCGTTAAGTTGTTGTTGAGGTAGATAGGAACCAGGTATAAATTATTTGTACTTACACTTAATTTTAGTACATGCGAGTTACATACGTTAACAAATTCTACATTCAAATCTATACTTTTGCGGTATGCAAAAAGTTCACCTCCACTTGCTCTTCCGAATATGTTTAGTTTCTCTGCAGGAATCCATTTTAGTTCGTAATTTATAAAAATATTGTTAAATTTTACTTGATCAACATTTAATAAGTGCGTATCAAATAAGAAGAAAATATCAATTTTTTTCAAATAATTAAAGAATTCAGTAGCATATAATTTGTTATTAATTCCAGAAATATTATAACTTAAGATTTTATATTTTTTTTTGTCTTGAATCGAGTAGACGGCTGGTGCTCATTGACTGTGCCTATCTAAAGCTCCAGTCATGTTCTGTACAGCGGCGTTCTTTTGTCTTACTCTTCCTATCCCTGTACTTGTACTCGCTGTCGAATTTGACAGTTGCACTTCGTTATCATTACTTGGGCTTTCATTCATAAGTTCGCTTATAGTATTTCGTACACCTGTTGAGATATTACCAAATATTTGTACCAAAGTTTGGATTCCATCAAAATTTCCGCACTTCAATCCATCAGAATTGTCCCATGTGAATATTTTATCCTCAACATGCAAGCGATCGTCTCTTAATACAATCTTTTTCTTAGGGAATTCATTGCGGAGTGATACCATGAGTTTGATTAACTTTGATCTTCTTTGGCGTACATTAAATGGAAGGTCTTTGCTGACGGAGATACCAGTGTTCTTAAGTTTGGCTGAGTTTCGTAGGACACCCAAAGCTTTTTCACGGGTTTTCATTTGGATAACAATTGTGGCTTTTTGATTATCTCGAGTTTGGACTTTGAAGGCGCTCTCAATTTCAATGTTTGTGTTGAGGTTAAGTAGCCCCGAGCAAACAGATTTAGCTTTTTCTGTCATGTCCACATTAGTTTCAATTGGTAAGCGAACTATAAGATTTTTTTCAATGTTTTTTTGGATTAGCTTATCCATTTGGATTTCTAATGCCTTGTTTTTTTGCTCCAATTGCAAAATTTTGGCGGACATCTCATTGTGTTTACTTTTAAGTGCTGTGATTTCTGTGAACAGATATTGGAAGTCGGATTTTGTGGGAAGTTCTTTGACAAGCTCAGTATCTCTTTGTTGAAAAGAACACTTTCATTGGAGTTAGAGTTAGTTGATGAAAACACATATTTTTTATTTCTTTACGTCTTACAATTGGTATTTTACTTTCATCTATCTTATCAACAAACTATAAGTTATTTTCAGCCGCATTTGATGAGTATGGCTTAAAAACATTCGCAAGATGTTCAGCGAAAAGGTTAGCATTTTCTTTCGGGTTACCGATCCATTTCACATCTTGAGATTTCAAGGGCGAGTTTTGTAACTACGGCCTTTTCAGGCGCTTGGCTGCTTTCCATAGCGAAAAATCGGTTGAATCATCAATCGTTAAATTCCTTTGGAATGTACTGAGTGAATCATTTTTAAATTTGTAAATTTGTTTTTTAAGATTGTTGCTTATACGGTTAAACGTTGTTTTATCATCTGGAAATCTAGTATTTTGCCATTTTCTTCGAGCTCTTCTTTTCTCTATTACCAACTCTCTTATCTCTAAAGGATATTTTATTTCATTTTGTCTTCTATTAAAAAATGTTGGAGTCCTTTTATCAGCGGCCTGTCGCACATCAACAATAAATTGTTCCACTTCATGGACAATTGCTCGATTGTATCCATGGGAGATCTTAAATTTTTGAAACTTAAAAGCCTTTCTCTAAAATCATTCCAGTGTGTTTTCTTATTTACAAGCTTTGGATTATTTTTTTCTAGTATTTCCGATTCACCTAGTGGCAGAATGATCGGATGACTGGTCATAATTACCTTCCACACTAATGTGATTTCGTTTGTTTCCGTTAGCTTAGAAAAAGTCAATAAGGTCTGGTATTTTATTAGTATCGGACGGCCAGTAAGTTGGCGACCTGGAGGAATAGAATTCGCAATTGTATTTACGGACTGCTTTGAAAAGTCTTTTGCTTTTTGTTGATATAAGTCTTGAACCCCAATGGGAGTGTTTCGTATTGAAGTCTCCACCAACAAGAAAGCTATGACCAAAAAGATTAAATAGATCTCTATAGTGATCTTCAGTCGGGGAGTGCCTTGGTGGGTAGTATACATAATGATAATAATAAAAATAATACAGAATAAATAATGTACATTATATATTGAAAATCCGGTTGTACGAAAATTTGCTCATCTTAAACACCTTTGCTATCATTCCTCTTAACTCTTGAAAAAAATCGCTCTATTGAATGATAAGGATACAAAATAAATTAGTCTAATCAGGATACTTAAAACATATTTTCAGTAAATTTTATATTTTTCATTAAAACTAAAAACTTTGACAAGTGAGTTAGTCAAAAAGTGTTTGAAAATTACAATTTTTCTCTTGTGGGAACCAGCATTCTAAGAATTGTATATATCATTGAATTCCTTGCCCTCATTTGAATTTTGTTTTCATTTTCCAGAGTTGAAAAGTTCAATGAATTCCTTAGCTTATAGTCTAAGAAATTTCAAGAAATGGAAATTTTGAAAAAAATACCAATCCATTAAGCTTTCTTGCAGGACATTTGAAAAACACCTTTATAATTTATTTTCTGTGTATACAAAATTAGTGGCATAATTTAATTTAAGTAAGACAAAGTTCAAGTTACGAAGATATTCATGTATGCAAATAAACTCATTATGTACGTACTTGTACCTCTTACAAAGCTTCCTGCAAAGAATGGTTCTTATATATTATATTTGTTTTTTAAGGTACCTAACCTACCAAACGGACATAAAACATAAACTCTGCTGTTTTTATTCATTTAAATTTATGAATTCATAAACTTTCAAGGACATACATTTTATTTGTAAGTAATTGTAAGCCATCCATAACAGCAAGATTTTGTGATTCATTCGTGCATTTACTTATTTATTTATTTTTGTTTGAATTGTACGTTTTGTCCTTTAAATATCTCTGTATGCAGGGGGAACACAACCCCTCTACATACATATTTCCATTTTCATTTGTGTACCAACATTTCTATAGGTAAGAATATCTAACAGTACTTATTCGGTCATTTCTCTTGCATAAATACATTTTCTTACAAGTAATTTTCTGTTTAATTTATTTATGATCTCATTTTGTTGAACATAAATTAAGGAAAAAAAATAAAGCATTTCCAGAAAAGTCCAAGCTGAAAATGTTTAAGGACTTATGTGAAAGTATATCTTTGAGAATAGGAAGAGGAGGTAAACTCTGGTCCTGTGCTGACGCTGAGTGCTATATCGGACTCTAATGGGACGGAAACTAAGGCTAGACAATGATAAGACAAAATAATAAGAGAGTGGTACTCTTTATCATTCTTATGTGGGTACCGCTCACTGCACCGTCCCGTTCCGAGTCCTGCCCATAACTAACTATTCAAATTTTGTTCATTCTGGGTTTTGTGCTCCTTTTTTGTTTGTAATTTCCAACATGACAACGGATAACAAAATGATGTGGGTCCTTTTGCTTTTTAGTTTGTTTAACCACCACCTGGGAGCTCTTGGTATGAATTATGTCTTCTTCGTTTTTTTTTTTTTTCAAGACCACCATCAAGCCAATGCGGACGAAAGAGGAAATGAAGCCAGTTTCAGCAACGCAACGGGTGGCAGCGCTGCTGATAGTAGAGACGGAGGCACGGTACATAAGTATAGCCTGTGGCGCATTAAAGTTGAGAAGAGAAGATTGATAGATGAAATGCTTATTAATGAGGGTGTTAATGGTCCTTTGGAGGTTTATTTTCAGCATGAATTGTGGCCATTAAAAAGAAAATAAAAGAAATGCTTACAACGGAACAAAAAACATCAAGAAAACTCTAATTTGTTTTCTGTCGCACGATTTCTCTAATCTAAGTGTCAGCACCATATAGCCATTGTTTGGCTAATGTTTATCTTTGTTGTATAAGGACAAACTTAAACGTAAGAAAAGAGTGTTCAGCGTTTATATGAATGTATGTGGTATGAAGGAACCTTAGAGCTATATTATTTATTAGGGTTTTGTGTTTCCCTACTCCATTTACTTTCAGTTTCTCTTTTTCTTCGTTCCCTCTTCAATCTCATCTTTATCAGATTTCGACTTGTATTGTTATATCAAGAAGAAAAAAAATAAAATGATGAGTTTCATATCTTAAATTGGGCTAAGTCTTGAACATTTTGAAGCTAAATGTTTACTCTTTTCGACAAATGTCTTGAGAATTTAATACAATAATATAGAGTATCGAAGGAGTTAACGTCTAATGGTCATACAAAACCATATCAACTTAATTTTATGACTGAATGTTTTTAAGGACGAAAAAAGGTTTGAAAATAAATCAAAGAAACGTAGGGTAGGCACAATAAAATAAATAGCTTGCATTTTAATGATAATTTTATGTCCCAACTACTAACAACCTTATAAAAAGTCCTTAAATTTGTAAGTTTTAATGTTTTTTTTGATAAAAGTCAAATTCGGGTTGGTTTAAAATTAAAACTTTAGTTATTTGGTGCTTTTGAAGTAACTAACAAGTTAATTTAATACTTTAAGGGTAAATTTTGTCACAATTATATGACGAAGTTGCACCTCGAATGTGAGTACGATGTAAGACTACCTGTTCCTTACCCCTTACCTGTATTTCTCTCGAAAGAACGATTTCCCAAAGCTCTCTCAATCAAACCCTTTAATTTCACAAGCCTACACCATTCGACTTTAAATCATTATCATGACATCTTGTTTCATGTACCTATAGGTTAATGTGCAACAAAGGTATGCTGTCAATGAACATCCTCTTTCGAGACATCTCTTTGGTAACTTGCCAAAAAACACCAACCCCCATGCTAGTATTCCTTGAATCCTTAATACCTATAATAAGTTAAGTGTAAATTGGCTTGTAATGTATAGATACACCTTTTTTGTAAGCTACCTAACCTTAACTCGCCTAAATTTACATATCTATATATACATACTATAAATTTCAAAATGTCACCTGGGAAACTTCTGATTAAGAGAGCGAGCGATGTAACACAAATTTCTAGTTAAAAATATATGAAGATGTTTATTAATGTCGTTTTCGTTGTTGTTGTTTTTGTTGTTTTGTGTCACATGTTTTATAAATGTTATAAAACCCCTGATGAATTAACAAGAAATTCTAAGGTGTTTTGTGTAATTTGTACGAACCTTACATTTAACACGAGTTGTTATACAATATTTCAACCGTGAAGCATGATAATTTTGTATTATCCTTACAAATGTACCTAATGATGAAATATGTTGCTAAATATTGTTTCTCTGAACTCAAAACATGTGATCAATCTGACTTAAATGTTAGGAACATACATTTTGTAGAGAATTTGAACATCCTTTTCCTCAAAATGTAATCTCTTTAGTATTATTAAGGTTATTTTTTATCAATTTCAATTTTTTCTAGATTAAATCTATAAAAGTTATTATCAGTGAATTCAGTAAATCGAAAATATGAGAACTTAATTTTGGGGGGGCTGCGGCATGGCAGTTAGGGTAGTTGGTGATTGCCAATAACATTTGGTTTAGTCCAGAAATGCAACTTTCTTGTCATGTCGAAGTTCTTGGTGGCCCAGGGGCAATGATTTGTATATGCCTATATGCATAAGTTAGCTAAAATTGCAAGGGCGAAGTTAAATGACTCTCAGAATAGGTTACGGAGATCAGCACTCTTCGTAACTAACAGCCATTCCGTTATGGGAACCGAAATTACGTCTCGGATAGTTAATAATAACTTGTTGACTTCTTTTGGCTATTGGATCTATTACAAGTCACCGAAACGTAACACTGAAAGAGCTCGAGAAGCTGGATTTTGGTAATTCCTTACAAAAACAGAAATGAGTAGCCTTTCATGGGAGCCACTTTGGGAAAGGCTTATTAAAGCCAGATTTCAGAGTAGAGTACGGCACATCACCATTATAAAGTGTTATGCCCCGACGACGGAGCTCTCATCTGATGAAGAGAAAGAATACTTTTACAGTCAACATGGATCCGCCTACAATAACATATCCAACAGCACAGTGACGACATTGGACACCAGTGGAATTTTTTTTATTTCAAGTGCTGACAAAACAGTCAGTTGGAAATAATTAAGCAACAACAGTCTTTCAGAAAAATTGTGGATAAGGATCAACGGACGCGAATAGCTTAGGGCTCCAATAACTGTGGCACAAGGGCAAGAAATGAGCTAGAAACCTCGTACCGCATGAAAAAGAGAGAGGTTCACCGCAGTGTGCGCCGTGACAAGCGTAACTACATCAAAGCATTGGCGCAAGTAGCAGAAGATGCTGCAAACAGGTGCGACAGTTGGACCGTTAACAAAATAACAAAAGAGCTGACCGATACACACGGCTTAAAGCAACAGCTGGTGAAAGAAGTAGACGGTACTTTGCTAAGTTCGGTGGATAAACAGATCAGAAGGTAGAAAGAAAAATTCTCCTCCTTCTGAAGCGAATGAAAAAACTAATCCCCGAATCCACACCGGACCTCCCAATTGAGATGAGATTGTAGCCACAATTAACGAACTTAAGAACAAAAAAGTGATAGGACTGAATGGAATTCCCGCAGAGCTCTTGCAAGCAGCATCTATGTTATCAATTTGCGTTCTTGAGCAGTACGTTGAATATCGAACAAACTATACCTGCTGCGGTCATTGGCTTCGAGAAGTCCTATGATAGCGTCAATAGGGGGTACATCTAGTTAGCTTTGTGGAGGAGAGGCATAGCAAAAAAACCAAATGCTATGATGAAAGCAACAGATGAAGGTTCTCACGTTCTGAACGATAGTAGGTTGTCAGATGATTTTGAAATCCGAAGCGGAGTCAGACAGGGCTACTTCAGCCATAACAAGAAAGCTCAAACGTGAATATATGTCTTCGCAACATCCTAAAGATTTTGTAGCCAAACCGAATATAAAATGAAGTCCTTGATAGAAAGACCGGTCAGGAACCTATAGACTCTATTATACGAAGGAGTAAGTGACAATTAATTGGACCTACACTTCAAAAAGGTAAGTGGAATTCGATCACACAAGAAGGAAGAAGAGCTGGACGACCGAGAAGCACATGGCACAGGACAGTCGAGGAGGCAAGAGTTAGAGGGAGCTGAAACACATCTCCGGAAACCGCACACGATGGCGCGTAAGGGAAGTAGAAGCTCCATGCCCCTTAAGGGGTTCCCAACGGACCTAACAGGTCTGAGGACTCAAGTAAGTAAAGTAAGTACCTATGTTTGACTAGCAGTTTCTTTGTTTAATCTTTGGGCTTAAACTATCAATTCGTAGGCAAGGAACAAATTTTGTCGTAAAACTGTAGTTAAAATATTCTTCTATGCAATTACATTATATGTGAAGGGCATATGTAGGTATAAAAATAAAACAAGATGTTATTTTTTTATTTCTTTTGTTATAAAAAACCTTCGAAATTGTCATAAAAGAAAGGGAAGTATTGTCATGATTTTATCACTTGCTTACATCCTTTTTTTATTGGAATGAGTAGTTAAGAGTTGGTAAAGGATTCATCAATAAAATATTTTTTGTATACAATGTGTGGAAATATATATTCTGCAAATTTTGAAAGCCTTAAAATCCGAGAAATTTATTCATTTTAACTTTTTTTTCTAATATATTAATTTCGGAAGATGGTTCGTACCGGAAAATTGAAATTTTAAAAGTATTTGTGGGTTTTCCAAAACTTACGCTGCCACCTCACTAGAAAGTTGTCTTCAAGGGTTTGATCACAGAGATTCACAAAACTTAAAGTTTCGACAAAGATTAACTTTTTTAAGGACATTTATTAAACATTGAAATTGATACTTAAAATTCGATGCTATCAGTGTAGGTCGCATTTAAGCCTCTTTAATTTACTTTGTTTACAAATTTATTAGGGCAGAATTAAGTGACATGTAAATGCAATGCAATATTTTGAAAAATATAGACACAAAATGAGAAAAAAAAATCACAACGGTTTCAATATTATTATAGCCATCGGTTGAATTCAGCTTGATTTAAGCTTCAAAGTCAAGGAAATTAAAAAAAAAAATGATACCCAATACACAGACAAGCCCGATCGGTCATTTAAACAACGTTATCAAAAGAAAGTATCCCACAGTCATGTTAAAAAATTGAAAAATATTGGTCGCTTTATGTTGGAAAACGTATGAGGTTTCTCCTTTTTAATTTATTTTTGTCTAAGCAATATTTTAAGGATTTACTGTTTACTAACCTCTTTTTTCCAAATTGCAATCGAGTTTTGATGTAACTTTCAAAATACAAAATATTATGCATTTTATTCAGTTTTTTTTTTAACTACATTTTTCGAATATATTATCCCAAAGTCGTCATTAAATTTGCATTGAAAACATATACCAAACCTCATCTCTATGGGAATTATATATCCTAGCCATTTTCATAGGTTCTATTATTCGACAAAATTACGTTTTTTTTTCTTTCATATAAACAAAACATTATTTTTTTAAAAGATTAAGTTGCTTTTAATTAGAATCTAGCCTTCAAAATGTTCTATTATTATTTTTTTTATTAAAAACCGTTTTGACAATTGAGATCTATGAACTTGTAAATATTTTTGAAATATTTTATGAAATAGATTAAATATTTTAACTAAATATTGTAATTGTCAATTTTTACATTTTGATGAAGTTTACGGTGTGAATCGAATCTATTTGACGACAGTAAATAATTCGTTTTGTCCTCGTTTATGTCAAGATAAATTTTCTTCTCCTCATACTTTGATATTAGAGAAGGGTCACTGCTCGTTTGGTTCTTCCCATAATGTCGGTGTTATCTGCATATCCAAAATATATTATGCTGATTTTTGAGTGATATTCCCACTTGGATTGTCTTTCAAGAACGATATTGTAGCAGCAACATGACAGCTCATCGCCTTGTCGAAGTCCTCTGTTGGTTTTGAAGATTTCGGTCGAGTTTCTTCCAATTTTGACACAGGAACGAGCATTTTCCCACGTCATCCTGATAAGTCGTATCAGTTTGGTAGGGATACCAAAACTCAATATGGTACGGTATAGTTTATTTCTGTCTACAATTTCATAAGCTGCTTTAAAATCGATGAAAAGGTGGTATGTTTCGATGTTCTTAAAGGATTTGGCGTAGAGCGAAAATTTGGTCGATGTTAGATTTTCCAGATCCAGATCTTCTCCAGCGTAAAAAGCTCCGCCTGCAGACCACCATCTTCGGCAGCTTTGTTCGACTTCAACCTGCTGATGGCTAGTTTGATCTCAATCTAGTCGGGTGGATGGAACTCTAGATCGTCAACCAAATTTATTTGACGTGGTTGCTAGCTGGCGGAATCGTTGACTTCATCAACATTAAGCAGCTAGTTGAAATGATATCTCCAGATTTTTTGACTGCCTCTCCACACGGTGTTTCCTTCCAAGGCTCCAAGGATTCATTTTTTACTTTTTGAATCTTCTATAAAAGCTCCGGTTTCCTGTTAAAACATCAGTGGATCTCCTCGACTTTAAGCTACTCATGGGATTTTTTCTTTTTTCTGAGCAAGCGTTTCTCATCCCTTCTCTTGTCAACGTAGAGCTGGGGGAAGATCGTGTCCTCCTGTCAATCTGTATGCCTTTGTTTGCCTAAGCATATTCGCACCTCTTCTGCAGCATTCCTGATGGATTGTTTGCGAAGCTGCCAGTGTGTCTCTGTCCGTTGTAAGGTTTCTCGCAAGTTCGAGGGATACTCAGTTGGCAAAGGCACTGGCGGTATCCTCCTGCTGCAGTCTTCCAACGTTGAACCTTCTCCCCGTGTTTTTTTTCGCCTAAGAGCTTACATGGATATTCGTACGCTCAGTTTAGCACTAACTAAGTAGTGGTGAGAATCTATGTACGTACGAACGCCAAGTATGCTAGAGGAGTGTCTTCCGTCAATAGCAACATGATCGATTTGGTTGCATAATCGATCATCGGGACCCACAAGTATACCCTTGTGGAGATCTGGGCTCGGAAATATTGTGCTACTCAACACCATATTTTTTTTTCGGGCAGGAAGTCGATAAGCCAGAGTCCGTTTCCAGATGTGATGTAGGCTATATCTTCCGATTGACCTACCAAAGATGCCTTCTTTACCAATTTTGGAGTTTAGATCTCCTAGAAGAATTTTAACGTCGTTTTTGGGCATTACTCATATGTTTTGGCGAGGAGCTCTTAGAATTCTTCTTTGGTATTGTCTAGCGCGCTGATAAGGCTTAATGCGGATTGCTTTAATCGCATTTCCTGGAGGGCTGTCACATCAGCGTTAATTCGGCGAGGGCATCAGCAAGCTGCTCTGTTTTGCGTGGCCGGTTGAGTGTACGCAAATTCCATGTATATACACGTAAGTCGTAGTCCTTTTTTCGTTTGTGGGGGGCGGGGGGGGGGAGGGGTTGTCGTTGTCAACATTATCAGTCCGTTTTTCGGGGCTTTTACTTGTGTTTTCATCACACTTTAAAATTTTCTTTCATGGCCGGCTTGCGAGGCCAGAGGATGACTGAGATCGTTGGAGCTGGTTCTTCAGAGCGATATCTGCTCTTTTGCTCCTACTTCCTGAAAAGGTAACTCAGGTGTCACAGCTCTGGATCAGATGGATGCACCGTTCGTCGTTAGTTCACCTTTTCGGCTATACAGCGCTCACCACTAGGAGCGATACGATTAAGCACCGTTTTTTACATTAGCCTCCTATTAAAATTTATTTTTTCTTTTATTTA
Source organism: Eupeodes corollae (assembly GCF_945859685.1). Taxonomy (NCBI): domain Eukaryota; kingdom Metazoa; phylum Arthropoda; class Insecta; order Diptera; family Syrphidae; genus Eupeodes; species Eupeodes corollae. The sequence goes on along the minus strand of NC_079147.1, from coordinate 263,021,056 downwards.
TTATATTAATTTTTTAGTTATACAAGTTTTTTTCTCAGAAAAATTAAAAACTAACTTGAACAACTTCCTGCGACTAAGTTCTTATCTTTGTGCCTCCCTTATTTTTTTAATTTAACAATGCGGTTCTATGTAGAACATTGTTAGAACTCTCATAAAATTAAGTATGTGTATGTATAAATGTAAGTTGCTATCCGGTATAAGAAAAAGCAATTCAATTTACTGATTTTCTTCCATCATCAATAAAACAAAGAATCATCAGATGAAGAAGAAGGAGTAGAAGTTGTATAGGAGGATGGAAAAAAATAAGAAAAAGACTTTTTTACGATTTGTGTTTTCATTTAGCTAGTTAAATGTTAAAATATGCACCCCTTGCCTGCTGCTCCACAACTCTTAAATTCAATTCCCAATTCAATTGTTGTAAATTGTATAAGCAAGTATTTGTATGAGAGAGTATTTTATACTTGAGCTGTTTATTTTATGCCTTCAGAACAAAATAAAAAAAACACTGCAATTTCAGAATTTTCAAATTAAAATTTATTTCAGAACATCGTTAGGTTTAGGTGCCTACCTCCTTTTTAAGAGCTGTGCGTAAGATGTTTTAATTTATTTGATATCAAGGTTACCTTTTAACTTTTAGGCAGGTGGGTACCTACTCTCCTTTTGAGTGAGGTGTGGGAAACTATATCAAATGACTTGAAGTGGGTATAAACAAAGATATTAAATTAGGTTGTGGTATTGAAATTGATGATGAAAACCACCATTAAGGTGAAATTTAACCAAATATTTACCCTTAATAGTGCTCTATAGATAAAATGAAAAGGTACTAATTTTGAATTTAAATTGTTCCTCTTAGAAACCACCTTAAACAGGCTTTACCTTCCTTTCTATACATGTCGAATGGTATAGGAGTCTTAACTTTCTGTGGTATGTTATTAGTTCTACAGTGTGGCCTGCTTCCGTTTCCTTGTTTCTTAACACCTGACTGTCCTTATTTGGCGCCCTACTTTTGATAGAACTACCTGTAAGACAGGTGATTTAATCCAAAGCTAAGCTCGTGCTACTTTTTAAACCTCCTTATTGAATGGCAGAAACACAAATACCAAAGCTCTGAATTCCACAAAATAAACCACACAACAACAAAAAGAGATATTATTCTGCGAATTAATGCAAACAGGACGAACATTTATACACAAGTCTAACAACAGCAACTTCCACTACAAAGGCATTCAAATTGAAAAAGAAAACAAACCAAAATAGAAACAGAAATTGAAACAGAAACAAAAACATAAATATTAAGATTAACAACCAAAGCGAAAGGAATCACTCTGACGCGCGTCCGTAATTTTGTTAAAGAGCCGAGGAAACTTTTTTTTACACAATACTTATACACTCGTATGCTAGAAAAGAGTGCCCTTAATGGCTGTGCTGTGTGAATAGCAAATTTTCCTCGCTTTTGAACATGTACTCGTATCGTACTATCTACGAGTACGATATTTCTGATGTCTGTCTATCTGTTTGTCTGGCGCATCAACTTCTACTTCTGCCATAAGTATCCGTTTAGACTTGTAGAGTACCCATAGTATAGGTAGAATGTATGGGAGTATGTATGATGTAGGTTGTAGCCTCAGTCAGATATGAGGGATTGAAAATGAAATCCACCCGGCAAACATTGTCTGCATTTTGTTTCTTATCTTTGAACAGTTTATACGCCCGACATACCATAGCCGTATTCTCAAGGGGATTTTCGTCATCAGTGGAAATGTACAAAATGTTCAATTTCATTTATATTTTGTTTCCTATTTTTATGTTTCTTCCAATTGCTCAAATCAAATGGTTTGAAAAAACCGATTTATATGTTAAAATATTATTGTTATAGGATTTAGATACCCTTAATGACTATTGCAATTGTTTTCAGGCTGTAAAACGAGGCATTTGCAATTCAAAAACTCACATCAAAGAAAGTATATTTTTCTCTTTACACTAAATGGCTAGCGATAAGAAGGCTTAGTGGTCGTTTTATCAACGATTATGAGTCTCAATTTTGTATACAAATTCTTCCAAAAAAAGCAATAGTTAAAATTAAACGATAAAAATCTAAGACTGTGAAAAGCAAGTAATACTTTTACGATTTTTACGATTTTGACTAAAACGACCACAAATCTAACACCTATTGAGCAACAAGCTTAAGACAAACGTTCTATAGATACAATCTTATTGAGCAATTCTTTTAAATTTACTCGAATAACTAGATCCTCTTAATAATTGACCTGCAAAATAAGGCGAGTATAAGAAGGCTACATTGAATCTCATTAAATTCCACGTTCCATATTCCATTCCAAAATTATACTTAAACGGACTTAATTTGAATCTAGCAATATTTTGAGTTAAATAATTCCAAATACTTTAAATTATGTGAATAAAATAAATCAGCTTTTCATTCAGGTTTTCAAGAGTCAAAGAACAGAAATATGTACATTTGGGAATGTTTTTTAATCAAATATGATATTGAGTGACATACCAATCAAAAAATTTAATGTTATTCATGTTTCTTTAAGTTTTTAAAGCTATTTTTGTAAATCATGTTGTTCTAAGAGTATTTTACCATTTCCGTTAAATGGCCTCAAAATAAACGTCCAAAAGCATTAACAATTTTCAAAAGTTTTATGTGCAAAAACAATAAAGTAATACATCTGTGTTCAAAAGGTAAAATCTTTTAGGTCTATTTTAAAAAATTTCAAAACAGTGGATTTTTAACTTGCAATCTTTGTTTTATACAAATTAAGAAGATTATGTAAATACAGTTTTCAGTAATTTTGACTTTCTATATACAATTATATAAATAGTAAAATCTTATCTTTATAATTTGAGTATTTTAACATTTTTTTTTTTTGTTTTTTTTTTACTTTAATGCTTTTAGCAACAAAATTGTACAGCTTTTTCATTCTCAAAGTATCCTTAATGGTTCTTAGGTTTATTTTTTAAAGTTGACATAAGCGATTTTACTTTTTTGATTAATATCGAAGCGAAAAATAACTGAAGATATTTTACCGAAATTATGTCTGCCTATAATTTTATAAATATAATTAATTGATAAATAAGACTAATCAGCCTCTACTTAAGTTGTTTTACATTTTGTAAAACCCTTAGAATTAAACTTTAGATATTCTCTAAAATTCCATAACGTTATTGTTTTAAAAAGATTTATTAACGAGGGTAAAAAAGAAAAATAGTTTGTAGAGAAAATATATAACAAACAGGATGGACAGCTAGAACACTTAAGTCAAATTAAAAGCCTTTACCTTTTGAGCACGTTAAGGCAATTTAAAAATGTTCTACATCAAATTATAAAAAAAAAACATAAGAAAGCCAAAGTACCTTTGCATAAAAAGCAATTGAAAGATTTTAAAATGTGTAAGCATTTTTGAAAAAAAAAAAACTATTGGGCTGTACGAAATCACTCATGTATCCAAAGAATCTTAAAAATATTTCCAGTATTTTAAGATTTAAAAAATTACCAGCAAAAAAGATTTTTTTTTAAATTAAAACGCCATTTTATATCACAAAAAAAACTTAATTTTTCAATTTTTGTATTTGAAAATGGTTGGAGCGGTTTTATTTTTCAATTTAATTTGTATGCATACAATTTTTCAATTTGAGTTTAAGAATTTTTTTATCATGCAATTATGTAAAGCTTACATATCTATTTCGGGAAAAAATTAAAACCCATTTTCAAGATATCGAATTGCGAAACAAAAATTTTAAATGCTTTTTTCAAAAATAAAAACAATGAGATTTTTGATTATCAAGCTTTGTTGAAACATTATAAAAGCTTGTTCAGAGAAGAGAAGAAAAGTTTTAAAAAAAATAACGGTTCTATGGTGTGTACACTTGGGTAAATGAAGCCAAATTAAGAAAGAAAACCTAAATTTAAAAATAATCCGGCTTGTTTTTGAAAAAAATTTTCTATTCTTGATCAAAAAAATTATCATTTTATATGCATACTGTTATTTTCAGTCCTTAAACAAAAAATAAAAATTGCGCCTAACGCAAATCGGGGCAAGAATTTAATTTCCAAATTTGAAGGAAATCGTCCTAATAATTTGTGCTGTGCGGGCGAGGAAAGAAAGACAGTCGGACAGAATCGGAGAATCCACTTTTTTCGAATGCCTTACCATCGTAATGTCACATTTGATTAAAATCTCGAGTTCGAAATTTGTTCTTAACATAGGAAATTATTATAATCTACCCGATTTTTCGAATTGAAAGTTTTAAATTTTTTTCGGTGTTTCAAGGTCCCTAGAGTCAAAATAAAAGATTTTTAGACATAATGTCTGTGCGTTCGTGTGAACGTATAGCTCAAGAACCAGTAGAGATATCTACTTCAAATAAATTTTGTTATACAGAAAATAATGCAGAAAGATTCAGAAAGGACTCTTAAAAAAATAAAGTGGGTGTTTTTTTTACCATATCAGTAAATTTTATATTATATATTGAAACGTGATACCAAACCAGTATGTTTTTGGAAAAAAAAAAACAAATACCTACCTCGTAACGGTTTATTAAATATCAAACCACTGAAAAAAAATTATTTCACCTTCCGAATTTTGTGCAACGAAAAATAAAGTTTTTGGTATCTGGTAAAATGGACAGCTTTTTAATAAAAAGTAAAAACCTACAGCAAAACATTACTCAAAGTTGGTAAACATTTTATTTCTACACAAATATCTTTTCAAAAACTTGAGATTATAGCTTCAAACTTATTTTATCTTATAAAAAATATTTTTGTCACCTTTCCATAAAATTTAGAGAAAAATCAAATTGATATTTTTTTTACAAAAAAATAAAAACTCAAAAGAAAATTTTAATAAAGTTGGTAAAATTTGATTTGTGACACAAAATTCTTTTGAAAAATTTTAGATTATTGATTCCAACTAAAAAGAAATAATTAAAGTTATTAAAAATTGATTTTTGACTCAAATATTTTTAAAATATTGTTTTCAACATTCGGTAAAATTTTGAGAAAAATTGAATTTACAGTTATTTAAACAAAAAATAAGAACCTGAAAAAATTTATAAGAGTTTGTAAAAACGAGTTTCGAATAAAAATATCTTTGAAAAAATTTTAAATATTGACTTCAAAATATTGTTTGCGATATTTAGTAATTTTTTTATACAAAATTCAATCAAATGCTACTAAAATTGGTAAAAAGTGGTTAACGATTAAAAATCTCGTTAACAAAATAGATTTTGAAATCAAACTATTTCATCATATGCAAAATATTGTTGGTTACAAACCTTTTAAGCAAGACAAATCGACAGACGGGATGGGAAATTATCAGTGTGGGTCGCACCCCAGCCTCTTTTTACTAATGCAATACTTGCCATATAGTTCCTATAGGTCGCAAGTAAAAATCAGGGTATCAATATTTCGTAGTTTAACTTACTGAAAATAATACAAGTTAAGACAAAAAATGGCCGTTCGTAAAATCTGTAGCAATACAGTTTGATTTAAAATCATAAGAACAGGTTGTTTTTTACATTAAAAGTATTAAGTGATTTTATTATGATGATTTTAATATCTTCTAATAAAATTTTCAATTGGATTCTTCTACCATTTTTAGGAGTATCACGGTTTTTGTTTATATACTTCATAGTAAGATATTCTTATGAACCTAATATCGTTTCTGTAAGCAAACAAAATTCCAAATCGCAATTTATTCTAAACGTACCCTGCACATACCCCTATAAGATGCAGGGATTTAGAATCTAGGAATCTTGAAAATTCAAAATCTTCAATTCGAAAAATTTAGGCGACTAAAAAAGCTTCAAAAACTATGTTTAGCTTTGACCAAAAAATACCTCATTAACCTCCTATGTTGAAAAAACGAAAACATTTACTTAAAGGGAGTTGAAAAGCTTATGGCCAACCACTAGAATGAGTCCAAAATCCTTAGAATCATTGTTTGCTTTTATAGCTAATGGAAGTGAGTACATATTTCACCATTCAAAATTAATAAAATTAAACGGTAAATTGGAAACCAGCGTTGAAATTCCGCAAGATCAAAAATTAAACTACTTTAAAAGCGTATACAAAAGTGCTTCACTAGGATGAGGCCGCAGATAAAAAAAAAACGAAAACATTCTATATCTTATGATTTAACAACATTTCTTTATAATGTTTGTTTACATTAGTCTATGTCTATGTCCGCCATTTTTGTATGTAACCTATATACGATGGTTTGGAATAGAAACACTTAACCTCTTGTAATAATCATTACAAAAATAACGAAAAGCTTTGATCAAAGTGTAATAGTCTTCAAATTTTCTACCAACTTCAAAAGCTTTAGGAAAAAGCCATAGCCAAACTTTTTCAATTATTTATTATGAATATAGGGACCACATCTTCTGATTGAATTCAACTTCGAACAACCCTTTAATTGTGAATCTTGAAAATCGAAGGCAGAAGTATGAAAATGCTTTTAATTTTTGGAAAAGACCGTTCCAGCAAACATTAACATTTGTTCTTGTTCATTATTGTGGACAAAAACAAAAAATAGATTGTGAGCTAGTAGGTTTATAGCTTCCCACACCGTTACATATAGTGTACGACTTTGATGTCTTCCCGAGATAAGCTCATTTTTTCTCAAATCACGGGAATACCCAACAGGCTGTCAAGGTTAATTTTTACCCAAAAAGATAACGCGTTTTCATTTACTGATGCATGTAACATGCTCTCTTGGAAAATTCATCCGAAGCTCCTTGTGTACTTGCCTCAAAACACGTTTATTTTTAGTTTTCTTCTACAGTATCAGGTTTTTGTATTAGCCTTTGAATCGTTGTTATTCTGGATGACACTCAGCTTTTGATCCTTATTTAGTCGCTGGTAGAGTGGAATTTAAGGCAAGTCGTATAGTTAACCTCATTTTTCATGATGTTCTTCTTTCTGCCTTGTCCCCTTTTTGATTGTTACCCATTTTTGTGGATCAGCAATATGATTCGTTACAACTTTCTTGCTTCTGTTAAGTCCCATTGCTTTTTCACTTCCTGAGTGACGTAAATCCTTTAGAGTAGCTATTTTTGCTCTCCCTGTAGCTGTCAAAGTCTTTCCAGAGCTCACGTGTGTTTCAAATTAATTTAAAACAATTATTTTCAACACTCTCATTTAGATATTCAGTAAAAAAGTTTTTAAAAGATCGCACTTGTAAACTCCTGCAAGGAAATATTTGCAGTGGCCTCATCCTGGTGGTTGGCAGTGTATTTTTAAGAAAAATGGTACAAGTCGTTCTGAGCCTAGGATAGGTTAGGTTAGGTTAAAGTGCCTGTCCTGATGGAATCGGGCACTTAGAACAGTTTAATGGCCTATTGTGATACCACATGAATCTTAAGGCTTCCTCCTAAGGTCAATGGAACTCCTACGAAACGTGAGAGGCTGATTATGCTTTTATGATTTAGATCGTTTAGATCGTTAAAGAAGAATTCTCCTAGGTAATTCTTCCATTTTTGAGCTAGAGCAGGGTATGAACAGAAAATGTGTAGATCTGTTTCCTCCTCTTTCGCGTCCATACAGCTTCTGCAAAAGTCATTTGCGAATACGCCTAACTTCGTGCTGTGCTTTCCTATTTATTAGACAGTGTCTGGTTATGACACCTATTATCGAGCTTATATGCAATCTGCTTAGCGATAGCAAGCACCTTGAACGCTTAAATCTAGTGTTGGCCAGATGTTTTTCGTGATCTGACACATGGTTATGTTGTTAAACCTGGTGTTTGCCTTCTTCATAGCGTCTTGCATAAGCAGCACTTTACAAGTAGCGGTTGGAATGTCAGTATGTGCCAAACGTGTTAAGATGGGCTGCACTTTACCGTTAATGGTGAGTTCATCACCCAGCAAAGGTAAATATTAAACTGTTTTGCCATCTCCAATGTGCCTGTGTGCTTTGCAAATGATTCTAAACACCTAAGAATAACGGAGTGGCCAATGTTGTTCTTAGTCCACTGCGATGAAGCTTTGAGGCGAATAGCAGAGCTTGCAGCTATTTGTATGCTAAATATATCAAGAGGTTTCAGGTATAGAGTAAGGTGTCCAATGCCGCTAAGTCGTGCTAAGCGATCCGCTTATATATAGGCAAGCTGAACGTTGTTTTTTATTTAATTGTCGCGGTTTATAGCTTTCTCTAAAGCAGTCTACCATACTTAGACACCGTACATTAAAATCGGTCTAATTACCGATGCCGAAGAGTGATTCTGGGTTTGTAAACCAAATTTTTTACCAATAGCTTTTTTCCAAAAGAAAAGAGCTACAGTAGCTTTTTTGACTCTCTACTGTACATTACGTTTAAAATTTAGTTTCTTTATCTAAAACAAGACTCAGGTAGTTAGCCTCGTCTGAGAATTTTAATTGGATTACTTTAATATAGGGAGGGTTGACAAAATGACAAATGGAATTTTTGTATATCCTCGAAAATAAGACTAAATCGGTTTTGTGTGGGTTAACACCCAGTCCGCACCAATCAGCCCAAAGCATTTAGCTGTCTAAGGCATTTTCTAAGAGTTCTTTTAAGGTTTTAAGATGTTTTCAAGAAACTGTAATAGCTAAGTGTCGTCCGCATAGGCGATCACCCCGAAACCCTTCGCATCCAGACTAAATGAATTAACTTCTCAAGCGAACTCTCTACGTTTAAAGATGATAGTTCAGTAATAGCTAAGTGTCGTCCGCATAGGCAATCACCCCGAAACCCTTCGCATCCAGACTAAATGAATTAACTTCTCAAGCGAACTCTCTACGTTTAAAGATGATAGTTCAGATGTGATTGCAGATGGGTCCAAGTTGTTAAATACAATTTCGATGTCAAGGAAGGCAACCATAGGGAACTCTTTATGATGGTGCGTTCTAAAATGTTAAACGCTATTTCCACCGATTTACCTTTACAGTAGGCCCTAAAATAGATATCAATCAATTTGTCTATGGTTTTAAGAAAGAATGATGATAGACTTCTATGCCTTTGTTCTGAACAAACCTAGGTTCAGAACAATGGCATAGAAACAAAAACGAAAGTCATTTTTCTATTAATCGTTTTTGGATTTACAGCTTAATAGTATACGGACCTGTCTAAGCATTCAGCTGTTATTGAAGCACTGCACCCTCCGCTTATGATCTCCTACAAACGAAAAACTGTACACTATTGACTATTATAGTCCAGGATGAGTTGTTTTTGTTTTCTTTTATGAAAACCACTCGAAACAGAGTAAAAGACAAAAGATGAAAATAAGTACAAATAAAAGCATAAAGAAATCCACAGGATCCAAAGCATCCAGGACTACTACAAAATACACACAAAAAAAAACATTAGTTGGTACTCCTAGTTTCAACAAGGACTAAGGATCTCAAAACAACAAAAAACAAAAAACAAGCTCATAGAACAAAACCAGAGTCTCCCCACCGCCGCCGCAGAGCCGCCGTTTCTGTATATAAAGATAGAATTATAATAGTCCCTCTATGTGTTGTATCTCATTTGGTTTGCTTTTTGCTGAAAACACAGAAACAAATATATTTTATTATTGTTCGTATGTATAGGTTGGTAATGTATATTTGTATAGAGGTATACAAGGATATGGATATACAATGGCAAAAGGACTATGAAAGTTTAATGTAAGCAACAAATAAAAGCACCGAGAAATGCATTAAATATTAAAGTAGGGAGGCACTTGAGTCCTTAAAACGTGGAAACGCTAAAGATGGACGACGGGAAATTTATACAATAGATATAACAGTACAGAGAGAAAGAGAGTAGGCACAAATATACTCACATTTACCATTCCATTATATTAAACCCAACAACAACAAACAGCTCAGCCCAGCCCAGCCCTGCCAAGGTAGCTCAGGTAGCTCGGGACTAGCTTGGTAGATTGGATATTATACTCGTAAGAGAATAATGGTGTAGCTCTTTGTAAGTTGGTAGAGGCATATTATACCTACCTACAATATACATAAAGGTGATTCACCAGTAACAGGTCAAGAGTCAAATGAAAACAAAATGAAAGGATACGCTACGCATTGGAGTGCCCTGCCTATTAAAAAATTCCACTTAAAAGCGGACTTGTGCCGAAGAGTGGAGGAGGGATTCCTTGCGCATATATAAATTCAAATTTGAAAAAAATACTAAATAAAATAGAATGGGAAAGTAGGCGGTATAGGTATGTAAACATTTTTCCTCTGCAAAAAAAATATATTAAAGCTTGAGAAAAATATATTTTGTTTTATTTAATTTTATGGTTTTTTGAATTTTTATTTAAAGAATATGAACAAAATCGGTCAAGGTTTTCATATCACAGAGTCACATGCAGGAGACAGTTGAAGCAGCTGGAGCGAATTCAAAATAAGTTGAAAAGAAAATACTTAATGACAAAAATAGAAGAATATTATGTTTATGTTAAGGGGTATTAGTTCTGTGGTTGCATACAAATTTAAAAAAAAAGAACATTAAGAACTTGAGTTTAGTTCCATGTTCCAAGAAATGAGCATATTAATCGAAATAAAATTATTAGGAATCACAAAAAAACGTACAACAAATTGTTGAATTAATTAAGTAGGTTTTTTGTGCTTGAAACAACTTATCATAAAAAGATTAGAAATCCAAAAAAACTATAACCTGACTTAAAAATCTTAAAACAATGACTATGAAATATTTTTTAAAAAGCCTTAACGTTAGTAAAGTATAGATACAGGACTTTCCAATAAGAACTTCATTTATATATTGACTAACCTGTGTTTATTGCATAATTGTCACAACGACTTACTTATTTATTTAAGGTCACTTTCCACTTGTGCGCGCCACCTTATCCACGGTCTTCTTCTACTGTATCCTGGGGGCATGGATTCGAAGACTTTCCGGGACAGAGGATTGCGTTCTATGCGTTCTATGTGACCCAGCCATGCGACTAGTGGGTGCTAGCGACACTTTGGTAGCTCAGTTGCTTTCTTAGCCCAAAGAAACATCGATTACCACAAGTAATTCTTAGTATGATCTCAGCGCTGGTGGTATTTTCTGTGTTCATTGCGGAGCCTATAGGTAGATAAAGTCCTTAACAGGTCTGTCGATGGTGACGTTTTGACCGAGACGTTGGTGTTGTAGGTCCTTTCTTGACAACAACTTGTACTTTGTTTTGCCTTTTTCCGGTAAACCCATTGGCATCTAGCTGAGTTCTTTTGATTATGTCTATGTCATCAGCATATATGCTATAGTAATTGGGCAGACTTTTGATAGATGGCTCTAGTGCTGACATGGGAGCTCTGCACTGTTCTTTCAAGTAAGATCTTAAAGAAATCGCATAACAGGGCATCACCTGTCTAAGGCCTTCTGTTAAGTTGTTTCCTGCAACCTTTATGGAGGAAAGCAACTTCTTCATGGTCGTCCTGTTCAAACAGACGAGTTTGGCAGAGATTCAAAAACTAGACGTGGCTCTAGACAGCTCATCCCCTAGATGCTGTCATATGCGGCCTTGAAAACGCTGAAAGGTGATGGGTGTCGATTTGACGTTTGAACTGCTGTAATTTGAAAAATTAATCGACTGTAGAGTTTCCTTGTCTAAAACCACACTGATAAGAACCTTGCAGATTGTTGAAGATGGGCTTTAGAATCTTCGTACGAAATTGATAACACTGAAAAATTGCATAATACTTTTTGGTCATATTAAAGGTCAATGAGGGGAAGACCAAGCGTATGCTGTCATAAAAAAAAGACATTGTACGCGATGTCTTGGGCAAAACGTCTCTATGGACAGCTATAACTTTGAAGTAGTTGAGGACTTTGTCTACCAAGGCACCGCTATAAACTCAGACAATGACACCAGCGCTTAAATCAAACGAAGAATAACTCTTGGAAATCGCTGCTTCATTGGACTTAGAAGTCGATAGAATAGTAAAGTCCTCTCTCGAGCATTTAAAATCACGATCTTTAAGGCACTCATCATCCCGGTTCTTTTTAAGGCGCTGAGTCCCGGACCATGTCACAATAAGATAAGAGTGGTTTGGGATGCTTCGAGAGAAAAAGTCTTCATGTGATTTTTGGTCCCGTATGCAACGATGGAGAATGAAGGAATGGATATAACGATGAACTGTACGTGCTCTACAGCGACACTGACCTAGTTAACAGAATTAAAGTCCAACGGCTTAAATGGCTGGGTCATATAGAGTAAATGGACATCAACTCCACAGCTCGGAAGGCCTTTGATTCCAATACCGAGGGACTGCGCAGTAGAGAAAACCGCGACTCAGGTCCCACACGCAAATGGGAGAGGATTTTTACCAACTTGGCGTGCGAAATTGGAGACAGCAAGCTAGGGATCGAGTTGGCCTTAAGCACGCCAGTTAATCGGGATAGGAAGTGGATACCACGTATTTAAAACAATTTTCCATGACTCTAGTGCACGGATTTTTCATGACTCTATTGAACGAATCAGGCTTAAGTGTTTGATACTATTCTATTCAGGCCACAACAGTTTGATAATGTTTTCCATAGCTGGAAGAATGGGCAGGTGGTGGCCATGATTCCGACGATGTCGTTGTCCACAGATCCATCAATTTAGTTTTATCCTTAAATTCCACTCGTGTTCTTATTCCCTTGAAAGTTGTTGGAATTTAATGAGCTATGCGTATTATGGCGTTGCAGTTCCACATCCGAAGTAGAGGTATTCGAGCCTGAAAGCGAATATGGGAAGCTTGGATTTCCGTCAGCGAAACATTTGATTGAATTAGAAGTTGTAGATAGGAAATCATTAATAAAAATGAGAAACAGTGCCAAAACAAAAAACACACCAGGATTAATTTTTTTTTGTCTTCACACTTGGATGCATCCAATACAATAAACGATGATGTCAAACTCTATGAAATGCTTTAGAAATATCAAACGCAGTAATCTTGAATTCTCCAAAGTGGTGTAAAGATTTTTGCCGAAGTTCGGTCATAAAGAAGCCTCTGATCTTGGAGATATATTTTGAGCTGAATAAGTCATGATATTGGAAAGAATGAATGCAAGTACAATTGGTTGATAATAAGAAGGGTGTAGGATTCACCTTGAGCATGGGCTAGACAAATGTTGTTTTTCATCTAAAAGGAACGAGACTTGAAGAGAATTGATAAAAAAGGTTACGCAGTGGTTTTTCCAATGCTGTAGATTCAGAACAACAACTGGGATACCATTCAGTCCACATATTTGTGAGTATTGAGATGTTTAAAGAAATTAGTAACTGCATGGTTGCAAAAAAAGATAGGTCCCATTAAATCGTTTACGGTCTCAATTACTGGCGTAGTTAATACGCACTCTAAGAGCTTTGAATTGGCGACAAACTGCCTAGCACAGTGATTATCGAATATGAGTTTGGTTGAACTTTTTCTGGTTTTGGTTGGCTTTAAAACAATGGGTTCTTACATCTCTACATCCTCAATCAATCCAAGCATTTTGCTTTAGATCTGATGATTTTTAATATTGTTCGGTAAAAAAGTTTTTATTCCTAAGAGAATTAAACTTTTGATCATATCAGCACTGGATTCAACGTCACTATCGATTAATCATAGTGACCAGATAAGGGTCCTGACATAATTATTAAGACTCTCCCAGTTAGATTTCTCATATTACCAAACCCTTCTCTTAGAAGTTTTTTCTTTAACAGGCGAGTTTTGACACAAGAAATCAACTGCTACAACAGAATGGTCCATAGAGCCCAGAGAGGATAGAACACTACTAGTTGACTTATCGGGGTAAGAACAAAGGAACATGTAAATAGTGTTCCCCGCACGACTATTAAAGTTCAATATACTAGCGAGCTCGTTGACCAGATGAGTGAGGTGGTTAAACTGCTTAAAAATCTCATAACTCATTTGGTGTAGATTGAAATCTTCCGAAATTACAATTTCAGTGCGAGGATAGATAGATTAGGATTTCTGTGAAGGATATAATTGATTTATTCGCATTAAACTAGAAATGATTCTTATTAGTTAACGCCAATTCCCAACGCTCCAAATTCTCGATGTGTCGCTCATCCTTTCGTTTTAAATTTATTTGTTGTTTTAGCAAAAAAATTCAATAGAACTTGATGTTCAATAAGGCATCCACGTTTAGTAATCTTTTATTCCCACCAAACCAACAAATTTATCATTGGTCGTTAATCTTTAACTCTTTGATCAAAAATTAATTCTGTAAAAGAAACTAAGTTATGTCAAGTGAAATGTCGTGTTATTAACTTCCCATAGGAAGTTATTGTAATGGGTCCGATTTGTCAAATTGAAAATTTTGACATTTCTCGACGTTTCAAGGTCCCTAGAGTCGAAATAAAAGATTTTTAGAAAGATGTCTGTGCGTGCGTGTGTACGTACGTTCGTACGTCCGTACGTCCGTACGTTCGCGACGTTTTTTTCGTCGTCCATAGCTCAAGAACCAGAAGTGATATCGACTTCAAATAAATTTTGTTATACAGATAATAAGACAGAAAGATGCAGAAAGGGCTCTCAAGAAAATTGCGTGGGTGGTTTTTTTACCATAGCAGTTTGAAAAAAAGGTGAAAATTTTGGTTAACCCTAAATATCTTACGAACCAAAAACTCTAGAGACTTGAATTAAATTTTATAAAATATATTGTAACGTGATACCAAACAAGTATATTTTTTGAAAAAAATTAATATAACGGTTTTTTTTATAAATCAATAAAACTGAAAAAATAAATTTGTCACCTCCAAAATATTACGACTAAAATATGATTTCATCTCCAAAACAATTTTGTGCAACGAAGAATAATGTTTTTGATATCTAATAAAATTTTGAGAAAAATCTAATTGACAGTTTTTTTTATAAAAAATAAAATTCTAAAAAAAACATTACTCAAAGTTGGTAAAAATTGAATATCGATTCAAATATCTTTTCAAAAACTTAAAGTTTAGGATTCAAACTTATTTTATCTTATGAGGAATATTGTTTTCAACATTTTGAAAAATTTTGAGAAAAATCGAATTGACAGTCTTTTTACAAAAAAATAAAAACCTAAAAAAAAAATTTATAAAAGTTGGTAAAAATTGATTTTCGACTCAAATATCTTTTCAAAACTTTGAGATAATAGCTTCTAATTAATTTTCCTTATAAAAAATATTGTTTTGAACATTAGGACAAATTTTAAGAAATATCGAATTTACAGTTTTTTTACAAAAAATAAAAACATTAAAAAAAATGTATAAAAGTTGGTAAAAATTGATTTTCGACTCAAATATTTTTCCAAAAATTGTAGATATTGGCTTTTAACAACTTTTATCTTTCAACAAATATTGTTGTCAACATTCAATAAAATTTTGAAAAAAATCGAATTGACATTTTTTGTGCAAAAAATTAAAAACCTAATAAAAATTTACCAAAAGTTGGTGAAAATTGATTTTTGACTCAAATATCTTTTCAAAAACTTGAAATATTTTATCTTATAAGAAATATTGTTTTCAATGTTCGATAAAATTTTGAAAAAAATCAAATTGACCGTTTTTTTACAAAAAATAAAACTCAAAAAAAAATAATTCAAATACTTGGTAAAAATTTACTTTCAATTTAAATAGCTTTTCAAAAATTAAAAATATTGGCTTCAAACTTATTTTATTTCACAGAAAATATTGTTTTCGATATTCAGTAATTTGTATATAAAAATCCAACAGTCTGTTTTTTTATTAAAAAAAATCTACAAAAAATAGTACGCAAATTTGGTAAAAATTGGTACGAGTACATATAGACAAACTTAGAAGCAAGACAAATCGACAGAAGGGATGGGAAGTTATCAGTGTGGGTCGCATCCCAGCCTCTTTTTATTAGTAGAATTAGTGCGAAATTGACAGCCTTAATTTTATGTAAGCATTCTAGCTTCACCAATGGTGGTGTTTTCAACACTTAAAGTGTGTATTAGTCCTCTATTTTAAGACCCTTTACCACCATACTGAAAACTCGCATTTAGTATAAGATCATACTTTCAATAGCGTAGACTTTTTTGCGTCTTGTGGTTCGCGATTTTTTAACGTTCGATTTTTAGTTTTGTGCAAAAGATATTAATAAATCATATTTTGTATGTCCATTGCGGACTAGAACCTGGTGACTTACAACTCTCAACCATTCCCGTGTGCGATAAATGTTGTCTGAAATGGAGCGGACCCACAGTTTTAATCCGAATCCGAACCTATCATTTGAGAAAGAACTTTTCATGGCAAAAATGACTTTCCGCAGCCAAAACCACTTGGACGACAGTCATAAGCAAAAACCATCAATCCATGGGTTTTATTCTCTCTGGATTGTTAATTGTCAAGTTTCACGGAAACGTGTGAAACGGCTTAAAATCAGGATTCTAATTCTTTTTCTTTTAATCTTACATTCGAAAATTATGGTGTCATGGTAAAAGAGTCCCCACGTTTCAAACTTTGTGAATTGTACAGGTGAAATAATTAACTTATCTTAAGGGAAGAACTCCGTTTAAGATCCCCATCTTGTTTTTGAAATATATAACATTGGTAGAATGTACTCATGTTGTAATGAACATTATGCTTTAAAACAAATTCTAGGACACAATAATAATAATTTGCCTTAACATAAATACACCTCTACCCATGCCTTCAAAAAAGGAAATACAATTATCTTCCATGTATGTATTCCAAAACTCAAGGTCACTTAATCGAAATTCAAACCTACAAACCCTTTTCATCGTTTAAACGTGCGAGATCGAAAAAAGAGATTCCAAATAAGCTTTTAAAACTATACTTTCGTTTAAAAAGAACCATAGGTAAGTAACTACTGAGGGAAGGAAGGCCGGCAGGCAGTCAGGCAGGTAGGCAGGCATCATAAGGTACAAAGAGGTATGCTTCCTGGGTTCGGCCTACGTGAATTCCTTTATTTCTCAATTCGTGTTTTTTTTCTTTCTTTTAACTTTTATCTGTCTGTATGATTGTCCTGATTTATGCAGGAATTTTTCTCTGTCAAGATAACGTCGATGATCCCATTTGTATGCCAAGACTCACATCGTCATTATAAACCGTCCTTATACCAGTCGAAGTTGTGATGGGGGTGCGATGATGATGCTGTGTTGTAGCGCTGTTGGTGATGGGGATGGTTATGGTGATGGTAATGGTATGGTGTGGAGGATAGTGATGGTTGGTTGGTTGGTGGCCTACCTTCTGTGTGCCTGTGCACCACCATCATATGGAAACGACTTGGCTCACCGAACTCATTTAAAAGCCTAGCCACGCCAGAGCTCCTGCCATGAATTTCTCCGACCTATCCCTCCATTCCACATCCCATCGTACGAGTATATCGCATAGAAAATAACAACCACGTCTATGCCGACTCCTCGTGGCTGAAGTGGCACAAAAGTCATGTGGTTCGTATTTAAATAAATACTCGCCAAGGTTCCAACTATACCTAGCTTTAGCCTGTGTATGCTGAAGCTGATGCTGATGATGATGATGGCGATAATGATGATGCTCTATATGTATGGTTTTTGCCTGGGTTTGGGTCTTCAGGGAGTATGGTGAAATGTACATATGACTTGTTCACTGGAAGATCCGAGTGTAGGATACACAATTTCAAAAGCAGTCATTCAAGGTCCTGTTTGGCTTTTAGAATGGTATTGGGAGTTTCTGCTTTTTATTTTAAGTTCAGCAAAACGACGCGGATAAACAGAAGCAGGTTGAAGGAAAAAAATGGCTAAGTTCGCAATCATTTCAGTTTTAATAAAAAAGTTTTTTCGTTCTTCTTTTTATTTTTGATTCGAATGCCTTTTTACAATACCTGCAGACTTTAAGTACCCTAAATTAACATTGGCAACGATTCAGCTGAGTGCGCTTGAATGTGGAAAATCATATAAAAGTCAAGGTGGAGGTGTATGGTATTCTCTCTTATAATGAAGGTGTGCCATTTTGGCACCTACATATGTTTAGAATAACCTACATATGGGTTTATGATGGAGGAATGATGTCAAGTGAGATAAGATTTTTAGAATTTTTTAAATAAAGAAGGAAACTTCCTTGATTGTCAAACAGTTATTTATAATTTAATGAAGGTAGAAGAAATGATAAGTGGTACAGGTTGCTTGAGGCATACAACCCAGCTCAAACCGGTGGCGTGTAGCTTGTGGGAGATGGTTTTGACAATACTGAAAGTCAGTTTAAAAAATTAGTTTTTTCTTTCTGAAGAGAGTTTTACTAGGAGTATTTTCTAAAAGAAATTAAAAGATGTTTATTTAATTGTAAAGAGCACTCCATTATCAATGGAAAACAATATAAAGCAAAATCCATCACCGCTACTACTTTTGATGCACATAATAACCTTTGTTGGAATGTATGTCCTCATTTATTTAAAAAGCAAACATTGATTATGAAATTGGAAAAATACACGTTTTAATAAAGAAATACTACTTCGTGAGCTTCTACAGTCTTCAAAAGACCAATAAAAATGATTTTCTTCTAATCATGAAAGAAAATACCTCAACAACAGAAAACTGATAAAATATAAAAATACAATTTTAATTCCACTACCAAGACTTTGTTCACAAGTGTAATCGTAATCAAGCTATCAGTATTAAAGAAATGTTGGGGTAAATGTACTAAGAAACTGAGGATTTGTAGATTTTTTTAAGATTTTAGCATTATTCTTTAAGATTTGTTTCATGCTTCCCTTTAAATATTTACATAATATGAAGTGGTTGGTAAAAGATGCAATAAAGGCTTAAACGAATAGGTTGGGTTAAGACAAGACATTTAAGGTTTTCATTTTTTTTATAATAAGATCACACTAAAAGGGATAATACTATCCTTATTATGTAGACACAGTGTGAGTAATAGTAAAGGGAGAGAGGGGTTGAAAAGAGGTGTCGGTGCACATTGGTTTTGAATTCATGCTGTGGCTGGGAAATACAGAATGTGGCAAGGCATCCACATTCTCGTAGTACGGTTAAAGAACGAATCTCTGTACTTAACAGTGCTACAGTAGTTGGGCTCGAGGATATATTGGTGAGCAACTGCTATTTCTCTAGAGCATAAACCGTTAAAATAACGGTAAAAGAGAGTGAGACAAAAAACATTTCGACGATGTTCAAGTGACGTAAATGATCTTATGATGGTAATATCACTAATCAATCTAAATGCTCTACGTTCAATAATGGCTTAGGTAAGTTGCATGAGCACCAGCCCAGATATGGGAATTATACTCAAGTTTTGGGCGTATATAAGTCTTGTAAATAACAGACAGATCAGAGGAGGAAAAAAACATCTTCCATCGCCCTAGAATACCCCAACATCTTGCGGCATTTTTGGCGGTCATCGCGTATTTGATCGTTTCACAAAAGGTGGTTGGTGATCGCATACCAAGAATATCGAGATGTTCAGTTTCCTCGATGCAAGTGCCATTAATGGATAATGGCAGGGGGGGTTTATTTCGCTTTAACGATACAAGACAGCATTGTGTTTTCGAGGCATTAAATTCCATGCAGTTTCTTAATCCCCATTCAAGAATGCTGTTAAAGTCGGAATTTAATGAGCTTATCATATTTTGTCGTTGTAGTTCCACATCCAAAGAAGAGGGGTGTGAATCTGAAAACGAATATGAAAAGCTAAGAGTACTATCGTCAGCGAAACAATGTATTGGATTAGAAATTGCAGACAGGAGATCATTAATAAAAATGAGAAAGAGTGTTGGACATAGAACAGAGCCCTGGGGCACACCAGCATTTATTATATGGTTTTCAGACTTGAACCCATCCAACACTACTTGTATTGAACGAAAAAGGTAATTACGAATCCAATAGAGCAGGGATTCGTGAAAGCCGAAAGCACGCATTTTCGATAAGAGAGCTTGATGCCAAACCATATCATATGCTTTTGAAATATCAAGTGCAGGAATTTTACTTTCTCAAAAACGATGTAAAAATTTTTCCCACTGTTCGGTGAGATGACCATAAGATCACACAGTGGACCTATTGCTGCGAATGCCGTACTGGCAGTCATTAAAAAGCTTTTGATCTTCGAGATATTTCTCAATCTGATAATTAATCAGCGTTTCCATGACCTTGGAAAGAAGGGACGTAAATGCAATCGGTCTGTTATTATATGGTGAGGAAGATTCGCCTCTTTTGGGAATAGGCTGGACAAATGCAGTTTTCCATCCGCTCGGAACGAGACCAGAGGAGTAGTACAGATGAAAAAGCTTACGCAGTGGTTTTGCTATCGTTGAAGAACACCTCTTCAGACAAAAAGCGTAGATACAGTCCGGACTCCGGATTTATGTATGTTAAGATCTTTTACTACTCTCGCCACTGTAAGAGTGCGAAAAAAGATTGGCCCAATAGAATTATTAACGAGTTCGATGATAGGCGTATTGATAACACTCACTGGCAGCGTTGAATTTGCGCGGAGTGCCTAACAAAGAGATTAGCTTTCTCTAAAGAGCTAACAAACAAAGTAGATTGACAACTACCGTAGGAACCGAGGAAGACGAAGAATTTTTCATATTTCTTATAAATGACAAACAAATTTTACTGCCTTTGAGGCATTGTAATATTTTTTGCCGTAATTTTTGGTCATGTACAAATTGGGACCGTCGAATATGGGCGTTGCAGGCCTTCCTGGCTTTCTGGCTTCTTTGAACTTATTCCGGTTTTTCTCAGATAGATTGGCTTTAAAACAACGTAAACTTACCTTCTTGATCCTAATATCCTCTTTACAGCTCGCATCGAACCATGCATTTTTCTTAGGTATTATGCTTTAAACCCTATTCGCGATAAAAGTTCTCATTCCCCAGGAGAATCAAACTTGTGATCATATCAGCGCCGGCGACAATGTCACTACCGAGGAAGCATAGTGACCAGTTAAAGATCCTAAAATAATTATTGAGACCGTCCTAGTTGGCTTTCTCGTATTGCCAACGATTTCTCTGAGGAGCTGTTTCTTCAACTAGAGCGTTTTTACACGAGAACTATCAGGAGAAGTGTAATCATAATCATGATTTCCAGACCCAAGGCAAAATAGGGAGGTGCTGGGAGAAGGTATAAAGTCGAACGGCTACAATCGTAAGAGATCGACAAATCCTTTTCCGACCGAGTAACAAGTAACCTCTCTCGAAGTTCTCTACCGCCAACAGAATGTATCGAAAACCAGTGGCAACGTTGCCAAGATGCAATCAGAGAAGCCGCCTCTGATGTGCTGGGTTTCAAACAGCCACCAACAAGGAACCCAACAGGCACGCAGTGGCGCTGCATAAAAGGACGAGATGCTCATGAGCTATAACAGCAGAATAGGCGAGAGGAACGCCGACTTCTCAGAAGAAAAAAAAGAAAGGGCATGAAAAGCATGCGGTCGAAGATGTTGAGAGGTTTAAAAGTGGGAATGAAGTCCGAAAGTTTTATGAACCGCTGAAACGAAATTCACAGGCATATAAACCTAGAACCGAAGGTTGCAAAACAAAAGTGGAAACATCAGAGTGGAACCGCAGTCAATGCTGAGTATATGGAAAAACCATTTCTGAAGACTTTATAACGGTGACGATAAACTGAATTCTGCTGTCAGGCAGGATGATCCATTCAACATAGACGACGAAAGCCAACAATCCCGTCCTCCTGACTTAGACGAAGTAAAGATTGCCGAGCTATACTTAACATCGCCTAAAGCCCATCGTCAACAATCTGATAGGAACTTATCACTGTGGTTTTAGACCATAAAATTAGACAGTCAAACATATATTCACATTATGGCAGATCCTTGAAAAAACCAAAAACGCCAAAAAAAAGCATCTACAGGAACGAGCTGTATAGAGCCGTCTAGTGCTGGATGACCATGGAGAATTCTCGCTGCTCCATAAAGGTTGGAAACAATTTAACATAACCTTTCGATGTCAAAAAAGGTTTTAAACAAGTTGTAGCGCTGTGATGCGATTTTTTTAACATCGTACTTGAAATAATCGTGCAGAGCTCACATGTCAACACTAGAGGAACTATATTTCAAAAGTCTGGCCAATTGCTTGCATATGCGTGATGTCAATGGGGATTTTGTATTGAGGCAAAGCGGCAAAAATTGGTTTAACGGTTAATGAAAAAGTACATGCTGTCGTCAAGAAAGGACCTACAACACCGACGTTTTGTTAAAAACGTCACCATTGACAGACATAACTTTGATGTAATCCAGCATTTTTTCTACCTAGTCTCTGTTATGAACGCAAAAAACAACACCACTGCTGAGATCAAAAGAATAATTACACTTGCTAACCGGTGTTTCTTACGACTAAGAAAGCAAACCCTCATCATCCCCGTCCTTTTGTGCGGTGCAAAAGCATGGACAGTAACAAAAGCGGATGAAAGCACTTTGGGTCAATTCTTCGCATGTATTATTCGGTCTCATTATGCATAGAAGGTGAGTTGAGGAGAAGACTGTACGGGCTGTACAGTGACGTAGACTTAGCCAGAAGGGTAAAAGTCCAAAGACTGAGATGGCTGGAAACCAATGCTCTGGCCCACAAAGTCTTCAAATCCAATCCAACACGACAGTGCAGTAGACGAAGGCATGCACGTATGGGTGTGAGATATTTGCAGATCCTGACTCCAACTCGCTTCGTAAGCTAAAGGTAGCATTCAATGCCATTGCTCGGTTTGTTTTCAACCTCCGAAGATACGATCACGTTTCGTTTCAGGCTCGTCAACTTTTAAATTGCAACTTGGAAGCTTTTTTTAAATATTGGTGTTGTTTGCTTCTCTTCAAACTAATTTTTAACAAGACTCCAAATTATTTGTTTAATAAGCTTGATTTTTGCTTTTCAAATCGTTTTACCTTGTTGCGCTCCCCCAGGTTTACCTGTTTGACATCACGGAGGCAATTTTTCGTTTATACTGTCAGACTGTGGAATAATCTTCCCAGTCACATGAGGTCTGGAATCGAATATAGAAGGTTTCATCAACTTTGTTTTGAATATTTCTCAAATTTGAACTGAGGTAACTTTTTTGTAATAAAGTAACTTTTTTGTAATTATTGTAATTTCTTCTTCTTGCGACTTTAACTTTTAATTTTGTTTTTAATTGATTTTTATTGTATAAATTATTATAGTTTGCTACAATTGCTTTAAACATAGTGTTAACATACTTGCATTATCATTAATAAATATTGTATTATATCCGGTACTATTTATAAGTCAATCTTAATGTACAGCTGTTTTTTTAATCAATAAATAACAAATCAATAAATATGAAATATCAAGTGGAAAGTCATCTTACCCAACTTGGAGTTCGCAACTGAAGACATCTAGCTAGGGGGCTGAACTAGATGGAGAAGTTTGTTGCGTGAGGCCATAGTTCACACAGGAGTTTAGAGTCACCTTAAAGGCATAACTATAATAGACTTAACTGAGCTTAAGCTAGCTTAAGGGAACGAACCAATAAGGCAGCCTTATTGGTCAATAACTATAATAGACTTTCTGCTCAGTTTTGTAAATCTCGCTAACTTTCGCGCAATTACGCAAGAGCCATTTAAATGGCTCGATCTTGAGCAAATGTCAAATTTGCTTAAGTTTCTTGAATACATGATGGTTACTTTTGTTTTGACGATAACTTCTGATAACTTTTCGTTCGGTTTAGCCTACTTTCGATTAAGTCTATTATAGTTGGGCCATAAGTAAGTAAGACTTTTGGTGTATTGGTGTAGTTTTTCTTACTACACTCAGAGAACTTATTGGTAATTTAGCTCAATTTTCACGTATAATGCAACCATATATATAGGCGTTTTCGTGACTTCTACTTTTTATTGTTACAAAACCCACAAAAATGTATTGGCTATCTGACAATACTTTATTGGTAATGAAAAGTTGTATAGGTATATCATTTCAATTCAATTCCATTCAACCAAACTCGATTACTACAAAATATTGCTTAAATACCTAAATATTGTTGATATTGCCTACATATTATAGAGTTTAAACCCAAATTTTATGGGAAAAGCCCAATGATTATAGTTATATTAAACATCTGGAAAGGGATTTTTTCTATATTAATAGTTGAAATACCCGAATGAGTGCTTATTATTTTTTTGTTAGTGATTCTAACTAAATTTAACTGGTAACCACCAATAATTTTTGCTAAATTTGAAATCTAAAATGAGATTATAACTATTATTATTGTTGAAATTCCCAAATGGTTTTGTACATTACCATAAAAATGTTGGTATT
>NC_079147.1:262950319-262996649 GCF_945859685.1 Eupeodes corollae | reverse complement strand
AATATCTAACAGTACTTATTCGGTCATTTCTCTTGCATAAATACATTTTCTTACAAGTAATTTTCTGTTTAATTTATTTATGATCTCATTTTGTTGAACATAAATTAAGGAAAAAAAAATAAAGCATTTCCAGAAAAGTCCAAGCTGAAAATGTTTAAGGACTTATGTGAAAGTATGTCTTTGAGAATAGGAAGAGGAGGTAAACTCTGGTCCTGTGCTGACGCTGAGTGCTATATCGGACTCTAATGGGATGGAAACTAAGGCTAGACAATGATAAGACAAAATAATAAGAGAGTGGTACTCTTTATCATTCTTATGTGGGTACCGCTCACTGCACCGTCCCGTTCCGAGTCCTGCCCATAACTAACTATTCAAATTTTGTTCATTCTGGGTTTTGTGCTCCTTTTTTGTTTGTAATTTCCAACATGACAACGGATAACAAAATGATGTGGGTCCTTTTGCTTTTTAGTTTGTTTAACCACCACCTGGGAGCTCTTGGTATGAATTATGTCTTCTTCGTTTTTTTTTTCAAGACCACCATCAAGCCAATGCGGACGAAAGAGGAAATGAAGCCAGTTTCAGCAACGCAACGGGTAGCAGCGCTGCTGATAGTAGGGACGGAGGCACGGTACATAAGTATAGCCTGTGGCGCATTAAAGTTGAGAAGAGAAGATTGATAGATGAAATGCTTATTAATGAGGGTGTTAATGGTCCTTTGGAGGTTTATTTTCAGCATGAATTGTGGCCATTAAAAAGAAAATAAAAGAAATGCTTACAACGGAACAAAAAACATCAAGAAAACTCTAATTTGTTTTCTGTCGCACGATTTCTCTAATCTAAGTGTCAGCACCATATAGCCATTGTTTGGCTAATGTTTATCTTTGTTGTATAAGGACGAACTTAAACTTAAGGAAAGAGTGTTCAGCGTTTATATGAATGTGTGTGGTATGAAAACCTTAGAGCTATATTATTTATTAGGGTTTTGTGTTTCCCTACTCCATTTACTTTCTTCGTTCCCTCTTCAATCTCATCTTTATCAGATTTTGACTTGTATTGTTATGTTAAGAAGCAAAAAAATAAAATGATGAGTTTCATATCTTAAATTGGGCTAAGTCTTGAAAATTTTGAAGCTAAATGTTTACTCTTTTCGACAAATTTCTTGAGAATTTAATACAATAATATAGAGTATCGAAGGAGTTAACGTCTAATGGCCAAACAAAACCATATCAACTCAATTTTATGACTGAATGTTTTTAAGGACGAAAAAAGGTTTGAAAATAAATCAAAGAAACGTAGGGTAGGCACAATAAGATAAATAGCTTTCATTTTAATGATAATTTTATGTCCCAACTACTAACAACCTTATAAAAAGTCCTTAAATTTTTAAAGTTTTAATGTTTTTTTAGATAAAAGTCGAATTCGGGTTAGTTTAAAATTAAAACTTTAGTTATTTGGTGTTTTTGAAGTAACTTCAAGTTAATTTAATACTTTTAGGGTAAATTTTGTCACAATTATATGACGAAATTGCACCTTGAATGTGAGTATGATGTAAGACCACCTGTTCCTTACCCCTTGCCTGTATTTCTCTCGAAAGAACTATTTCCCAAAGCTGTCTCAATCAAAACCCTTTAATTTCACATGCTTACACTATTCGACTTTAAATCATTATCATGACATCTTGTTTCATGTACCTATAGGTTAATGTGGAACAAAGGTATACTGTCAATGAACATCCTCTTTCGAGACATCTCTTTGGTAACCTGCCAAAAAACACCAACCCCCATGCTAGTATTCCTTGAATCCTTAATACCTATAATAAGTTAAGTGTAAATTGGCTTGTAATGTATAGATACACCTTTTTTGTAAGCTACCTAACCTTAACTCACCTAAATTTACATATGTATATGTATGTACTATAAATTTCAAAATGTCACCAGGGAAACTTCTGATTAAGAGAGCGAGCGATGTAACACAAATTTCTAGTTAAAAATATATGAAGGTGTTTATTAATGTCGTTTTCGTTGTTGTTGTTTTTGTTGTTTTGTGTCACATGTTTTATAAATGTTATAAAACCCCTGATGAATTAACAAGAAATTCTTAGGTGTTTTGTGTAATTTGTACGAACCTTACATTTAACACGAGTTGTTATACAATATTTCAACCGTGAAGCATGATAATTTTGTATTATCCTTAAAAATGTACCTAATGATGAAATATGTTGCTAAATATTGTTTCTCTGAACTCAAAACATGTGATCAATCTGACTTAAATGTTAGGAACATACAGTTTCTAGAGAATTTGAACATCCTTTTCCTCTAAATGTAATCTCTTTAGTATTATTAAGGTTATTTTTTATCAATTTCAATTTTTTCTAGATTAAATCTATAAAAGTTATTATCAGTGAATTCAGTAAATCGAAAATATGAGAACTTAATTAGGTTAGGGTAGTTGGTGATTGCCAATAACATTTGGTTTAGTCCAGCAATGCAACTTTCTTGCCATGTCGAAGTTCTTGGTGGCCCCGGGGCAATGATTTGTGTATGCCTATATACATAAGTTAGCTAAAATTGCAAGGGTGAAGTTTACTGAATCTCAGAATAGGTTCGGAGATCAGCACTCTTCGTAACTAACAGCCATTCCGGTATGGGAACCGAAATTACGTCTCGGACAGTTAATGATAACTTGTTGACGTCTTTTGGCTATTGGACCTGGACAAAAATTGGTTTCTGGAATGTGAGGACGATTTTTTATGCAGGGAGTGAAGGCCTTCATAATGCGGTACAGGATAGATATCTTTGGGTAAAGAGAAGTGTGATAGTTGGGATTGGGCACTTACAAGTCACCGAAACGTAACACTGTCTCTTCTTTGGTCACGCTCCTGAAAGAGCTCGAGAAGCGGGAGTTGGGTTATTCCTTACAAAAACGGAAATCAGTAGCCTTTCATGGGAGCCACTTGGGGAAAGGCTTATTAAAGCCAGATTTCAGAGTAGAGTACGGCCCATCACCATTATAAAGTGTTATGCCCCGACGGAGCTCTCATCTAATGAAGAGAAAGAATACTTTTACAATCAACATGGATCCGCCTACAATAACATATCCAACAGCACAGTGACGACATTGGACCCCAGTGGAATTTTTTTATTTCAAGTGCTGACAAAACAGTCAGTTGGAAATAATTAAGCAACAACAGTCTTTCAGAAAAATTGTGGATAAGGATCAACGGCGAATAGCTTAGGGCTCCAATAACTGTGGCACAAGGGCAAGAAATGAGCTAGAAACCTCGTACCGCATGAAAAAGAGAGAGGTTTACAGCAGTGTGCGCCGCGCCGTGACAAGCGTAACTACATGAAATCATTGGCACAAGTATCAGAAGATGCTGCAAACAGGTGCGACAGTTGGACCGTTAACAAAATAACAAAAGAGCTGACCGATACACACGGCTTAAAGCAACAGCTGGTGAAAGAAGTAGACGGTACTTTGCTAAGTTCGGTGGATAAACAGATCAAAAGGTAGAAAGAAAAATTCTCCTCCTTCTGAAGCGAATGAAAAAACTAATCCCCGAATCCACACCGGACCTCCCAATTGAGATGAGATTGTAGCCGCAATTAAAGCACTTAAGAACAAAAAAGTGATAGGACTCAATGGAATTCCCGCAGAGCTCTTGCAAGCAGCATCTATGTTATCAATTTGCGTTCTTGAGCAGTACGTTGAATATCGAACAAACTATACCTGCTGCGGTCATTGGCTTCGAGAAGTCCTATGATAGCGCCAATAGGGGGTACATCAGGTTAGTTTTGTGAAGGAGAGGCATAGCAAAAAAACCAAATGCTATGATGAAAGCAACAGATGAAGGTTCTCACGTTCTGAACGATAGTAGGTTGTCAGATGATTTTGAAATCCGAAGCGGAGTCAGACAGGGCTACTTCAGCCATAACAAGAAAGCTGCAAACTTTCGTGAATATATGTCTTCGCAACATCCTAAAGATTTTGTGGCCAAACCGAATATAAAATGAAGTCCTTGATAGAAGGACAGGTCAGGAACCTACAGACTCTATTATACGAAGTAGTTATTGACAATGGATTGGACATACACTTCGAAAAGGTAAGTGGAATCCGCTCACACAAGAAGGAGGAAGAGCTGGACGACCGAGAAGCACATGGCACAGGACAGTCGAGGAGAAATCAGCTTTAATAGGCAAGAGTTAGAGGGAGCTAAAACACATCTCCGGAAACCGCACACAATGGCGCGTAGGGGTAGTAGAAGCCCTATGCCCCTTAAGGGGTTCCCAACGGACTTAACAGGTCTGAAGACTTAAGTAAGTAAAGTAAGTATGTTTGACTTGTAGTTTCTTTGTATAATCTTTGGGCTTAAACTATCAATTGGTAGGCAAGACACAAATTTTGTCGTAAAACTGTAGTTAAAATATTCTTCTATGCAATTACATTATATATGAAGGGCATATGTAGGTATAAAAATAAAACATGATGTTATTTTTTTATTTCTTTTGTTATAAAAAACCTTCGAAATGGTCATAAAAGAAAGGGAAGTATTGTCATGATTTTATCACTTGCTTACATCCTTTTTTATTGGAATGAGTTGTTAAGAGTTAGTAAAGGATTCATACAATAAAATATTTTGAATATATTTTTTTGTTATACAATATGTTACAAAATACTTTCTGCAAATAAAGCTTAAAATTATTTATTTTTACTTTGCTTTTTTTATAATAATTTCGGAAAATGGTTCTTATCGGAAAATTGAAATATTAAAAGTATTTATGGATTTTCCAAAACTTACGCTGTCATCTCACTAGAAAGTTGTCTTCAAGGGTTTGATCACAGAGATCGACAAAACTTAAAGTTTGGACAACAATTAACTT
Organism: Eupeodes corollae; assembly: GCF_945859685.1. Classification (NCBI taxonomy): domain Eukaryota; kingdom Metazoa; phylum Arthropoda; class Insecta; order Diptera; family Syrphidae; genus Eupeodes; species Eupeodes corollae. Next base: position 262,991,769 of record NC_079147.1, on the reverse strand, counting down.
TTTTAAGGACATTTCTTAAAAATTGAAATTGATACTTAACATTGTTTATATAACAGTGTTTTTTCTTTCATTTAGTTTCTTATTAATGATCATTTGTAAAATACAACAATAATTAAAATAGATTTTATGTGGTGCCCGATTTGTAGAAATTAAAATATTGACTGTTCAAACTATTTGAAATATTTTTAGAGAGATATAAATGCGTGCAAGTACACGTACGTTTTGTAAGCGCCTACGTCCAGAATACATTTATTCGTTAGGTTAGGTTAGGTTAGGTTGGAGTGGCTGTCCAGATATCATTGATACACGTAGACCTCAAGGGTCCATTGTGATACCACTAATGAGGTTACTCATGGGAGAGTAATGAATTTAAACAAACCATTTTGTACTTTTAATAAAGTTAGAGAGACGTTTTGTGTCAATATTTGCCAGTTCACTGGTATTATCGAAGAAGGGATTACCGAGAAAGTAATTCCTTCTAATGGAGAATGCTGGACATGTACATAGAAGGTGTTGGACTGTTTCCTCTTCCTCCTCGTCCATGCAGCTTCTACAGAAGTCATTTGTGTAGACCCCTAGCCTCAGAGCATGTCTACCTATGAGGCAGTGTCCCGTTATTACTCCAATTGTAGAGCTTATACTTTGTCTGCTTAGTGATATCAAGCCTTTTGACCGTTTTAAGTCAATACTTGGCCATATTTGCTTGGTTGCCAGGCAGGTGGTACTTTTTGACCATCTAGTATTTGTTGTTTCTAAAGCATATTGCTTGAGAAGATATTTGCATGTAGCAAGTGGTGTTCCTATGTTATGTTTTTGTCTAACATAAGGCAGAAGTGTTCCGTTTTTGGCGAGCTCATCGGCTTTGCAATTTCCCGGAATGTATCTGTGGCCCGGCACCCAAATGAGGTGAATGTTAAACTGTTCCGTCATCTCTTTCAGAGATGATTGACAATCGTGGACTGTTCGAGAGTTTGTGGAGACAGACGCGAGAGATTTAAGAGCGGCTTGGCTGTCCGAGAAGATTCGTATATCCTTACAAGATATAACGTTTTCTTTGAGCCAGGATAGTGCTTCTTTAATCGCCATTACTTCTGCCTGGAATACACTACATTGATTGGGAAGTCTATAGGATAGACTGAGATTCAGTTGTTCTGAAAAGATACCACTTCCAACTCCGTGATCGGTCTTTGAACCGTCAGTATATAAGTGTACCGCATCGTCTTCCAGGGATGGACACATGGAATCTTTTACCAAATACAATTTTTGGGATGGTATAGTCTAAGCGATCTGGGATAGATCTGAAATTGTCTAGAATGGTTGTATGTCCAGTATTGTTACTGGTCCATTGAGAGGTGGCTCTAAGCCTTACACATGAGTTGGCAGCCACCTTTTTAGAGAAGATGTCAAGTGGTGTTAGGTTTAAAAGCACTTCCAGTGCTGCGGTTGGTGTTGTGCGAAGTGCTCCTGTGATGCACATACCTGCTGACCGCTGGACTTTAATGAGTTTATTTAGATTTACCATCTTATCCAGTGCGGTCCACCATACGACGGCTCCATAAATGAGTATCGGCCTGATTACCGAAGTGTATAGCCAGTGGGTTATTTTTGGGGAGAAGCCCCATTTTGATCCTATGGCCTTTTTACAAATAAAAAGCGCTACAGTAGCCTTTTTGACTCTTTCATCAATATTTGCCTTCCAATTTAGTTTTTTGTCTAAAATGAGGCCCAAATATTTAGCTTGGTCGGAAAAGCTTAATGGTATTCCTTTAATCTTGGGTGGGCTAATCTGAGGAATTTTATATCTTCTCGAGAAGAGTATTAATTCTGTTTTGTGTGGGTTGACGTCTAATCCACATTGATTAGCCCATTTAGTTAGCCTGTTTAGGGCATTTTGTAGGAGTTCCGAGAGAACTTGGGGGTGCTTCCCAGATACGGATATCGCAACGTCATCAGCGTAGGCAATCACCTTCTGTTTCCAATGTTGTAAGTAAGTCGTTTACTACCATGTTCCATAAAAGAGGCGAAAGGACTCCACCTTGGGGAGTGCCTCGATTCGCCGATCTGGTGGTAGTAAAACTTCTCATGTTAGAAATTATTGTCCTGCTTTTGAGCATGAGACTTATAAGATCTAATTCTTCTCTAATTTTTACTCTAACATTTATTCGTTGAGCCCAAGAAAAAAAAACCACATAATGAAACTGATTTTCGACTCGAATATCTGAAGAATAAACAAAATGATTTTTCTTACATGAGATAATTTTCTTGTTCCAATTTCCAAACGCCAATTTTTGTATAAGAAATAAAAAACTATCAGAAAGTAATACTAAAAATTAATGTTTGACTAAAATATTTCGGGTACTGAAACCTTTGCATAATAAATTTCAGATAAACGAATCCGTTTACCACCTCGAAGTTATACCTGTCAATTGTCACGTTTTGATCAAGTTTACGGTAAGAATCGAGTCTATTTGACGACAGTAAATACTCTGTTTTGTCCTCGTTTTCTTCGCCTCAGACTCGATATTAGAGAAGGCACCCGTCACTACCCTTTTGACTTCCATAATGTCAATATCATCAGCATATCCAAGATGTTGTCTGGATTTTTAAAGGTGGTTCCACTTGTATTGGCGTTGCTGTTGCGGGCCATTCTTTCAAGAACAATATTGAAGCAACTACATGACAGCGCATCGCATCGCCTTGTCGTAGTCCTCTCGTGGTTTCGAAGGTTTCGGTAGAGTCTTTTTGACTTTTCTATTAAAGTTTCGCAATTGTTTGCTCTTAAAACATCCCTGGATGTGCTCGAATTCACACTGCTTTCTTATTTCTTATTTATTTCGAGCTGGTGGGAAGATCGTGTCCTCCTTTGCAGCCACAATCTGTATGCCTCCGTTTTGGCTTTGTTTGCCTGAGCACATTCGAAGTCAAACCAGGGGTTCCTCGGTGGCGGCTGCAGAATTCCTGATCGATTGTTTGCAAAGCTACCGGTGGATCTCTGGGCAAATCTCGTTCGTTGTAGAGTTTCTCGCAAGCTCTAGGAATACTCGCACGGCAAAAGCATTGGCGGTATCCTCCTCCTGCAGTCTTGACAAGTTGAATCTTCTCCTCGTGGTTGTTGGTCGCCTAAGGGTCCGGCCACGCAATGAGCTACTGAGCGACCAAGCGACGAGTCGCTGAGCGACCAATCTTAGCGATGAGTGGCCATTTACTAAACGACACGTCACTCAGCGATTAGCTGGAAAAACTCCATCGTCAAATACGGTTCATCATAGCTTACTAGTTGATAGTCGCGTTCATATTTATAGATCTGTAATAACCCCATAAATCGTGTAAGGGTAAATTATGGTGAAGTTCATCATATATATTTAAATCTTCGCAGATTTCCAGATCGATTTTGGCAATATTGTCGTACGTCAGTACCATCTTTTGATTTTCTGTTGGGAAAAGGTCAACCAACGACTGGTTTTATGTTTTAGGTTAGTTTTTTTTTAAATTTATTTAATCTTTATTTGCATTCTTAAGTTTTTCCAATATAATTTTTTGAATGTCAGTTCTTATATCAAGTTTTTCGAAACTGTTAAATTGTGTCGTAAATGGTAATAGAATTTTAAAAAATTGAAGGTCGTCACTATCCTCTTATTTTTTTGCTACCTCTTGCTTTAAAATTTGGAGTCTTCCTTTTTCTAACTAGGGAAATTCTGACTCCAAATTGTATGTTGACGCTCTTTTATTTTAATTTTTTCGCACGTTTTGGGAGCAGCTGGTGCTGGTAGAAGGAGTGCTGTTTGTAAGCGTATTGGCACTTGAAAGGGTTACATCCTCTTCTTCCAGTAAATCCGATGTTGTTTTAGAGAAAAAACGATTTTGAGCCATTGCATAACTTTCTGGTTCTCGAAGATTTAACTCAGTTGGATCTGGATAAATTGTCTGCCTCGTAAAGGCTATCATTTCATAAAATGGCCATCTCGGTTTTGTTGGTGCAGATTCGGATCCCGATACTGGACGTGGAGCTGTTCGAAGAACCCTTCGAAAAGTGTCTTCTTGGTTTTTCCACTTTAGTTTTACATTGGCTCCAGAAATTTGAAATATAATTACACGTATACTATTTACAATTTTTGTATCCTCAATGATTTCAGATTTCTTGCAATAATTCATTCGTTTCGAGATTTAACTTTTGCTTTTCGAATGGGCAGAAGCATGGTAAGTAACATTGTCTTAGAAACTAGCGTTATCATATGGGAACAACTTGTGAAAGAATATATGACTATACCAACAACTGACCACCTTCGAAATGTTATAAACGATTACTACCGGCGCTGAAAATTTCTGTTTTGGCAGTAATGATGGAAATTACGTGAAGCCGATAAATTTAACGTTCCACTTCAACAAGCATTACCAGAATCAAACGTTGTTATTCCAAATTGTTTAATCGGAGATGAGGCTTACTCCCTGAAAAGCAAAGGCAAGTACTGCAGTTCGTTCAATTAAATGTGCTTGTATACTGCACAATTTTGCAACCACCCAAGAAGAACAGTCCCGTTATAACAGAAGCTCAAGTAATGCGTTGAATACAAGAAATGAGCTTGTGCATTATTTTTGGGAATTCGGGCATTAAACAAAAAACACTATTTGTAATTAAAGAATAAATAAATTAAACTTATCAGAACAACTACAAATTTGTCCAACTTTTTCCCACTCTTTATCGGTGACATTTTTATTTTTGTGACCTCCATACGATTTCATGTATTCTAATTTTTTTGAGTCGCTCAGCGGCTCGTCGCTCGGTCGCTCTGTCGCTTGTCGTTCATTGCGTGGTCGGCCCTTAAAGCTTCCATTGATGTTCGTACGCGCAGTTTAGTACCAACTAGGTACTGCTCGGAATCTATGTTTACTGACCTGTACGTACGAACGCCAAGTATGCTAAAGAGGTGTCTTCCATCAATAGCAACATGATCAATTTGGTTGCATGTTCGATCATCGGGGACCCACAAGTATACCTTAGTAGATATCTGGGCTCGGGAATCTGGTGCTACTGAGCACCATGTTTTTCTTGGCTAGTAATTTGATAAGCCTGAATCCGTTTCCAGATGTGATGTCGTGTAGGCTTTGTCTTCCGATTTACCTACCAAAGATGCCTTCTTTACCAATTTAGGCGTTAAAATCTCCCAACAGAATTTTAACATCGTTGCACATTCTATCGCATTTACTGGAGGGCTGTCACATCAGCTTCGAGTTCGGCGAGGGCATAGGCAAGCTACTCTGCTTTGTATGTCCGGTTGAGTGAACGCAAATTCCATGTATCGATTGCGGGGGGCGTTATCAACATCATCAGTCCGTTCCTCCGAGGCTTTTACTTGTGTTTTCATCACACTTTAAAATATCCTTTCATGGCCGGCTTGTGAGACCAGAGGATGACTGAGATCGTTGGCGCTGGTTCTTCAGAGCGATATCTGGTCTTTTGCTCCTACTTCCTGAAAAGGTAACTCAGGTGTCACAGCTCTGATCAGATGGATGAAACGTTCGTCGTTAGTTCACCTTTTCGGTTATCCAGCGGGCACCACTAGGAGCTGACGATACGATTTAGAACCGTTTTTTACATTTGCCTCCTATTAAAATTTATTTTTTCTTTTATTTATCATGTTCAATTTTTAGTTATACAAGTTTTTTTCTCAGAAAAATTAAAAACTAACTTGAACAACTTCCTGCGACTAAGTTCTTATCTTTGTGCCTCCTTTATTTTTTTAATTTAACAATGCGGTTCTATGTAGAACATTGTTAGAACTCTCATAAAATTAAGTATGTGTATGTATAAATGTAAGTTGCTATCCGGTATAAGAAAAAGCAATTCAATTTACTGATTTTCTTCCATCATCAATAAAACAAAGAATCATCAGATGAAGAAGAAGGAGTAGAAGTTGTATAGGAGGATGGAAAAAAATAAGAAAAAGACTTTTTTACGATTTGTGTTTTCATTTAGCTAGTTAAATGTTAAAATATGCACCCCTTGCCTGCTGCGCCTCGACTCTTAAATTCAATTCCCAATTCAATTGTTGTAAATTGTATAAGTAAGTATTTGTATGAGAGAGTATTTTATACTTGAGCTGTTTATTTTATGCCTTGAGAACAAAATAAAAAAAAACATTGCAATTTCAGAATTTTCAAATTAAAATTTATTTCAGAACATCGTTAGGTGTAGGTGCCTACCTCCTTTTTAAGAGCTGTGCGTAAGATGTTTTAATTTATTTGATACCAAGGTTACCTTTTAACTTTTAGGCAGGTGGGTACCTACTCTCCTTTTGAGTGAGGTGTGGGAAACTATATCAAATGACTTGAAGTTGGTATAAGCAAAGATATTAAATTAGGTTGTGGTATTGAAATTGATGATGAAAACCACCATTAAGGTGAAATTTAACCAAATATATACCCTTAAAAGTGCTCTATAGATAAAATGAAAACGGTACCAATTTTGAATTTAAATTGTTCCTCTTAGAAACCACCTTAAACAGGGTTTACCTTCCTTCCTATACATGTCGAATGGTATATGAGTCTTTACTTTCTGTGGTATATTATTAGTTCTACAGTGTGGCCTGCTTCCGTTTCCTAGTTTCTAAACACCTGACTGTCCTTATTTGACGCCCTACTTTTGATAGAACTACCTATAAGACAGGTGATTTAATCCAAAGCTAAGCTCGTGCTACTTTTTAAACCTCCTTATTGAATGGCAGAAACACAAATACCAAAGCTCTGAATTCCACAAAATAAACCACACAACAACAAAAAGAGATATTATTCTGCGAATTAATGCAAACAGGACGAACATTTATACACAAGTCTAACAACAGCAACTTCCACTACAAAGGCATTCAAATTGAAAAAGAAAACAAACCAAAATAGAAACAGATACTGAAACAGAAACAAAAACATAAATATTAAGATTAACAACCAAAGCGAAAGGAATCACTCTGACGCGCGTCCGTAATTTTGTTAAAGAGCCGAGGAAACTTTTTTTACACAATACTTATACACTCGTATGCTAGAAAAGAGTGCCCTTAATGGCTGTGCTGTGTGAATAGCAAATTTTCCTCGCTTTTGAACATGACGTACTCGTATCGTACTATCTACGAGTACGATATTTCTGATGTCTGTCTATCTGTTTGTCTGGCGCATCAACTTCTACTTCTACCATAAGTATCCGTTTAGACTTGTAGAGTACCTATAGTGTAGGTAGAATGTATAGGACTATGTATGATGTAGGTTGTAGCCTCAGTCAGATATGGGGGATTGAAAATGAAATCCACCCGGCAAACATTGTCTGCATTTTGTTTCTTATCTTTGTACAGTTTATACGCCCGCCATACCATAGCCGTATTCTCAAGGGGATTTTCGTCATCAGTGGAAATGTACAAAATGTTCAATTTCATTTATATTTTGTTTTCTATTTTTATGGTTCTTTTGATTGCTCAAATCAAATGGTTTGAAAAAACCGATTTATATGTTAAAATATTATTGTTATAGGATTTAGATACCCTTAATGACTATTGCAATTGTTTTCAGGCTGTAAAACGAGGCATTTGCAATTCAAAAACTAACAACAAAGGAAGTATATTTTTCTCTTTACACTAAATGGCTAGCGATAAGAAGGCTTAGTGGTCCTTTTATCAACGATTATGAGTTTCAATTTTGTATACAAATTCTTCCAAAAAAAGCAATAGTTAAAATTAAACGATAAAAATCTAAGACTGTGAAAAGCAAGTAATACTTTTACGATTTTTACGATTTTGACTAAAACGACCACAAATCTAACACCTATTGAGCAACAAGCTTAAGACAAACGTTCTATAGATACAATCGAATTGAGTAAATATTTATAAGGCTAAAAAGTAAACTTCTTTTAAATTTAATCGAATAACTGGATCCTCTTAATGATTGACCTGCAAAAGAAGGCGAGTATAAGAAGGCTACATTGAATCTCATTAAATTCCACGTTCCATTCCAAAATTTTACTTAAACGGACTTAATTTGAATCTAGCAATATTTTGAGTCAAATAACACCAAATACTTTAACTTATGTGAACATTTAAAATAAATCAGCTTTTCATTCAGGTTTTCGAGAGTCAAAGAACAGAAATATTTACAGTTGGGAATGTTTTTTTTATCAAATGTGATAATGAGTGATATACCAATCAACAAATGCATGTGTCTTAACGTTTTTAAAGCTATCTTTGTAAATCATGTTGATCTAAGAGTATTTTACCATTTCCGTTAAATGGCCTCAAAATAAACGTCCAAAAACATTACCAATTTTCAAAAGTTTTATGTGCAAAAACAATAAAGTAATACATCTGTGTTCAAAAGGTAAAATCTTTTAGGTCTATTTTAAAAAATTTCAAAACAGTGGATTTTTAACTTGCAATCTTTGTTTTATACAAATTAAGAAGATTATGTAAATACAGTTTTCAGTAATTTTGATTTTCTATATACAATTATATAAATAGTAAAATCTTATCTTTATAATTGGAGTATTTTAACATTTTTGTTTTGTTTTTTTTTTTTTTACTTTAATGCTTTTAGCAACAAAATTGTACAGCTTTTTCATTCTAAAAGTATCCTAAATGGTTCTTAGGTTTATTTTTTAAAGTTGACATAAGCGATTTTACTTTTTTGATTAATATCGAAGCGAAAAATAACTGAAGATATTTTACCGAAATTATGTCTGCCTATAATTTTATAAATATAATTAATTGATAAATAAGACTAATCAGCCTCTACTTAAGTTGTTTTACGTTTTGTAAAACCCTTAGAATTAAACTTTAGATATTCTCTAAAAGTCCATAACGTTATTGTTGAAAAATAGTTTGTAGAGAAAATATATAACAAAAAGGATGGACAGCTAGAACACTTAAGTTGAATTAAAAGCCTTTACCTTTTGAGCACGTTAAGGCAATTTAAAAATGTTCTACATCAAATTCTAAAAAAAACATAAGAAAGCCAAAGTATCTTTGCATAAAGAGCAATTGAAAGATTTTAAAATGTGTAAGCATTTTTGAAAAAAAAACGATTGGGTTATACGAAATCACTCATGTATCCAAAGAATCTTAAAAATATTTCCAGTGTTTTAAGATTTAAAAAATTACCAGCAAAAAAGATTTTTTTTTTAATTTAAAACGCCATTTTATATCACAAAAAAAACTTAATTTTTTAATTTTTGTATTTGAAAATGGTTGGAGCGGTTTTATTTTTCAATTTAATTTTTATGCATACAATTTTTCAATTTGAGTTTAAGAATATTTTTATCATGCAATTATGTAAAGCTTATTAAAACACGTTTTACATATCTATTTCGGGAAAAAATTAAAACTCATTTTCAAGATATCGAATTGCGAAACAAAAATTTTAAATGTTTTTTTCAAAAATAAAAACAATGAGATTTTTGATTATCAAGTTTTATTGAAACATTATAAAAGCTTGTTCAGATAAGAGAAGAAAAGTTTAAAAAAAATAACGGTTCTATGGTGTGTACACTTGGGTGAATGAAGACAAATTAAGAAAGAAAAGCTATAATTTAAAAATAATCCGGCTTGTTTTTGACAAAAATTTTCGATTCTTGATCAAAAAAATTATCATGCATACTGTTATTTTCAGTCCTTAAACAAAAACTAAAAATTACGCCTAACGCAAATCGGGGCAAGACCTTAATTTCCAAATGTGAAGGAAATCGTCCTAATAATTTGGGCTGTGCGGGCGAGGAAAGAAAGACAATCGGACAGAATCGGAGAATCCACTTTTTTCGACTGCCTTACCATCGTAATGTCACATTTGATTAATATCTCGAGTTCGAAATATTTTCTTAACTCAGGAAATTATTATAATCTACCCGATTTTTCGAATTGAAAGTTTTAAATTTTTTCGGTTTTTCAAGGACCCTAGAGTCAAAATAAAAGATTTTTAGACATATGTTTGTGGGTTCGTGTGAACGTATAGCTCAAGAACCAGTAGAGATATCTACTTCAAATAAATTTTGTTATACAGAAAATAATGCAGAAAGATTCAGAAAGGACTCTTAAAAAAATAAAGTGGTTGTTTTTTTTACCATATTAGTAAATTGTATATTATATATTAAAACGTGATACCAAACCAGTATGTTTTTGGAAAAAAAAAAAACAAATACAAAACATTACTCAAAGTTGGTAAACATTTTATTTCTACACAAATATCTTTTCAAAAACTTGAGATTATGGCTTCAAACTTATTTTATCTTATAAAAAATATTGTTGTCACCTTTCCATAAAATTTAGAGAAAAATCAAATGGATATTTTTCTTACAAAAAAATAAAAACTCAAAAGAAAATTTTACAAAAGTTGGTAAAATTTGATTTGTGACACAAAAATCTTTTGAAAAATTTTAGATTATTGATTCCAACTAAAAAGAAATAATAAAAGTTAATAAAAATTGATTTTTGACTCAAATATTTTTAAAATATTGTTTTCAACATTCAGTAAAATTTTGAGAAAAATTGAATTTACAGTTATTTTAACAAAAAATAAGAACCTGAAAAAAATTTATAAGAGTTTGTAAAAACGAGTTTCGACAAAAATATCTTTTAAAAAATTTTAAATATTGACTTCAAAATATTGTTTGCGATATTTAATAATTTTTGTATACAAAATTCAATGCAATGCTACTAAAATTGGTAAAAAGCGGTTAACGATTAAAAATCTCGTTAACAAAATAGATTTTGAAATCAAACTATTTCATCATATGCAAAATATTGTTGGTTGCAAACCTTTTAAGCAAGACAAAACGACAGACCGGATGGGAAATTATCAGTGTGGGTCGCATCCCAGCCTCTTTTTACTAATGCAATACTTGCCATATAGTTCCTATAGGTCGCAATTAAAAATCAGGGTATCAATATTTCGTAGTTTAACTTATTGAAAATAATACAAGTTAAGACAAAAAATGGCCGTTCGTAAAATCTGTAGCAATACAGTTTGATTTAAAATCATAAGAACAGGTTGTTTTTTACATTGAAAGTATTAAGTGATCTTATTATGATGATTTTAATATCTTCTAATAAAATTTTCAATTGGATTCTTCTACCATTTTTAGGAGTATCACGGTTTTTGTTTATATACTTCATAGTAAGATATTCTTATGAACCTAATATCGTTTCTGTAAGCAAACAAAATTCCAAATCGCAATTTATTCTAAACGAACCCTGCACTTACCCCTATAAGATGCAAGGATTTAGAATCTAGGAATCTTGAAAATTCAAAATCTTCAATTCGAAAAATTTAGGCGACTAAAAAGCTTCAAAAACTATGTTTAGTTTTGACCAAAAAATACCTCATTAACCTCCTATGTTGAAAAAACGACAACATTTACTTAAAGGGAGTTGAAAAGCTTATGGCCAACCACTAGAATGAGGCCACAATTCTTAGAACCATTGTTTGCTTTTATAGCTAATGGAAGTGAGTACATATTTCACCATTCAAAATTAATAAAATTAAACGGTAAATTGGAAACCAGCGTTGAAATTCCGCAAGATCAAAAATTAAACTACTTTAAAAGCGTATACAAAAGTGCTTCACTAGGATGAGGCCGCAGATAAAAAAAACGAAAACATTCTATATCTTATGATTTAACAACATTTCTTTATAATGTTTGTTTACATTAGTCTATGTCTATGTCCGCCATTTTTGTATGTAACCTCTATAAGATGGTTTGGAATAGAAACACTTAACCTCTTGTAATAATCATTACAAAAATAACGAAAAGCTTTGATCAAATTGTAATAGTCTTCAAATTTTCTACCAACTTCATAAGCTTTACGAAAAAGCCATAGCCAAACTTTTTCAATTATTTATTATGAATATAGGGACCACATCTTCTGATTGATTTCAACTTCGAACAACCCTCTAATTGTGAATCTTGAAAATCGAAGGCAGAAGTATGAAAATGCTTTTAATTTTTGGAAAAGACCGTTCCAGCAAACATTAACATTTGTTCTTGTTCATTATTGTGGACAAAAACAAAAAATAGATTGTGAGCTAGTAGGTTTATAGCTTCCCACACCGTTACACATAGTGTACGACTTTGATGTCTTCCCGAAATAAGCTCATTTTTTCTCAAATCACGGGAATACCCAACAGACTGTCAAGGTTAATTTTTACCCAAAAAGTTAACGCGTTTTCATTTACTGATGCATGTAACATGCTCTCTTGGAAAATTCATCCGAAGCTCCTTGTGTACTTGCCTCAAAACACGTTTATTTTTTAGTTTTCTTCTCTATACAGTATCGGGTTTTTGTATTAGCCTTTGAATCGTTGTTATTCTGGATGACACTCAGCTTTTGATCCTCATTTAGTCGCTGGTAGAGTGAAATTTGAGGCAAGTCGTATAATTAACCTCATTTTTCATGATGTTCTTCTTTCTGCCTTGTCCCCTTTTTGATTGTTACCTATTTTTGTGGATCAGCAATATGATTCGTTACAACTTTCTTGCTTCTGTTAAGTCTCGTTGCTTTTTCACTTCCTGAGTGACGTAAATCCTTTAGAGTAGCTATTTTTACTCTCCCTGTAGCTGTCAAAGTCTTTCCAGAGTTCACGTTTCAAATTAATTTAAAACAATTATTTTCAACACTCTCTTTTAGATATTCAGTAAAAAAGTTTTTAAAAGATCGTACTTGTAAACTCCTGCACGGAAATATTTGCAGTGGCCTCATTCTGGTGGTTGGCAGTGTATTTTTAAGAAAAATCGTACAAGTCGGTTTGAACCTTGGATAGGTTAGTGCCTGTCCATGATGGAATCGGGCACTTAGAACAGTTTAATGGCCTATTGTGATACCACATGAATCTTAAGGCTTCCTCCTAAGGTCAATGGAACTCCTACGAAACGTGAGAGGCTGATTATGCTGTTATGATTTAGATCGTTTAGATCGTTAAAGAAGAATTCTCCTAGGTAATTCTTCCATTTTTGAGTTAGAGCAGGGTATGAACAGAGAATGTGTAGATCTGTTTCCTCCTCTTCCTCGTCCATACAGCTTCTGCAAAAGTCATTTGAGATTACGCCTAACCTCGTGGTGTGCTTCCCTATTTATTAGACAGTGTCCGGTTATGACACCTATTATCGAGCTTATATGCAATCTGCTTAGCGATAGCAAGCACCTTAAACGCTTTAAATCTAGTGTTGGCCAGATGTTTTTCGTGATCTGACACATGGTTATGTTGTTAAACCTGGTGTTTGCCTTCTTCATAGCGTCTTGCATAAGCAGCACTTTACAAGTAGCGGTTGGAATGCCAGTATGTAACAAACGTGTTAGAATGGGCTGCACTTTACCGTTAATGGTGAGTTCATCACCCAGCAAAGGTAAATATTAAACTGTTTTGCCATCTCCAATGTGCCTGTGTGCTTTTCTAAACACCTAAGAATAACGGAGTGGCCAATGTTGTTCTTAGTCCACTGCGATGAAGCTTTGAGGCGAATAGCAGAGCTTGCAGCTATTTGTATGCTAAATATATCAAGAGGTTTCAGGTATAGATTAAGGTGTCCAATGCTGCAGTCGTGCAAAGCCATCCGCTTATATATAGGCAAGCTGGACTTTATTTTATTTGTCGCGGTTAATAGCTTTCTCTAAAGCAGTCTACCATACTTCCGTACCGTACATTAAAATTGATCTAATTACTGATGTGTAAAGCCAATGCGTGATTTTGTTTTGTAAGCCGCATTTATTACCAATAGCTTTTTTCCAAAATAAAAGAGCTACAGTAGCTTTTTTGACTCTCTACTGTACATTACGTTTAAAATTTAGTTTCTTTATCTAAAACAAGACTCAGGTAGTTAACCTCGTCTGAGAATTTTAATTGGATTCCTTTAATATACGGAGGGTTGACAAATGGAATTTTTGTATAACCTCGAAAATAAGACTAAATCGGTTTTGTGTCCGCACCAATCAGCCCAAAGTTCTCTCATTAGTCTGTCTAAGGCGTTTTCTAAGAGTTCTTTTAAGGTGTTAAGATGTTTTCAAGAAACTGTTATAGCTAAGTGTCGTCCGCATAGGCGATCACCCCGAAACCCTCCGCATCCAGACTAAATGAATTAACTTCTCAAGCGAACTCTCTACGTTTAAAGATGATAGTTCAGATGTGATTGCAGATGGGTCCAAGTTGTTAAATACACCTTCGATGTCAAGGAAGGCAACCATAGGGAACTCTTTATGATGGTGCGTTCTAAGGTGTTTAACGCTATTTCCACCGATTTACCTTTACAGTAGGCATGTTGAGATGAAGACAGAAGTATTGTATCAATACTTGCCCTAAAATAGATATCAATCAATTTGTCTATGGTTTTAAGAAAGAATGATGATAGACTTCTATGCCTTTGTTCTGAACAAACCTAGGTTCAGAACAATGTCATAGAAACAAAAACGAAAGTCATTTTTCTATTAATCGTTTTTGGATTTACAGCTTAATAGTATACGGACCTGTCTAAGCATTCAGCTGTTATTGAAGCACTGCACCCTCCGCTTATGATCTCCTACAAACGAAAAACTGTACACTATTGACTATTATAGTCCATGATAAGTTGTTTTTGTTTTCTTTTATGAAAAGACAAAAGATGAAAATAAGTACAAATAAAAGCATAAAGAAATCCACAGGATCCAAAGCATCCAGGACTACTACAAAATACACACAAAAAAAACATTAGTTGGTACTCCTAGTTTCAACAAGGACTAAGGATCTCAAAACAACAAAAAACAAAAAACAAGCTTATAGAACAAAACCAGAGTCTCCCCACCGCCGCCGCAGAGCCGCCGCCGTGTCCGTATATAAAGATAGAATTATAATAGTCCCTCTATGTGTTGTATCTCATTTGGTTTGCTTTTTGCTGAAAACACAGAAACAAATATATTTTATTATTGTTCGTATGTATAGGTTGGTAATGTATATTTGTATAGAGGTATACAAGGATATGGATATACAATGGCAAAAGGACTATGAAAGTTTAATGTAAGCAACAAATAAAAGCACCGAGAAATGCATTAAATATTAAAGTAGGGAGGCACTTGAGTCCTTAAAACGTAGAAACGCTAAAGATGGACGACGGGAAATTTATACAATAGATATAACAGTACAGAGAGAAGGAGAGTAGGCACAAATATACTCACATTTACCATTCCATTATATTAAACCCAACAACAACAAACAGCTCAGCCCAGCCTAGCCCTGCCAAGGTAGCTCAGGTAGCTCGGGACTAGCTTGGTAGATTCGATATTATACTCGTAAGAGAATAATGGTGTAGCTCTTTGTAAGTTGGTAGAGGCATATTATACCTACCTACAATATACATAAAGGTGATTCACCAGTAACAGGTCAAGAGTCAAATGAAAACAAAATGAAAGGATACGCTACGCATTGGAGTGCCCTGCCTATTAAAAAATTCCACTTAAAAGCGGACTTGTGCCGAAGAGTGGAGGAGGGATTCCTTGCGCATATATAAATTCAAATTTGAAAAAAAAACTAAATAAAATAGAATGGGAAAGTAGGCGGTATAGGTATGCAAACATTTTTCCTCTGCAAAAAAAAAATATTAAAGCTTGAGTAAAATATATTTTGTTTTATTTAATTTAATGTTTTTTTGAATTTTTATTTAAAGAATATGAACAAAATGGGTCAAGGTTTTCATATCACAGAGTCACATGCAGGAGACAGTTGAAACAGCTGGAGCGAATTCAAAATGAGTTGAAAACAAAATACTTAATAACAAAAATAAAAGAATATTATGTTTATGTTTAGGTTTATAAATTATGTGGTTCCATACAAATTTAAAAAAAAATAAGAACATTCGAGACTTGAGTTTGGTTTCATGTTCCAAGAAACAAGCATATTAATCGAAATGAAATTATAAGGACTCACAAAAAAAAACGTGCAACAAATTGTTGAATTAATTAAGTAGGTTTTGTATGCTTTATTAAATCCAGTGAAACCACTTATCATAAAAAGATTGGAAATCCAAAAAAACTAAAACCTGACTTAAAAATCTTTACACAATGTTTATGAAATATTTTTTTAAAAAGCCATGACGTTAGTAAAGTAAAGATACAGGACTTTCCAATAAGAACTTCATTTTTATATTGACTAACACGTGTATATTGCATAATTCTCACCACGACTTAATTGTTTATTTAAGGTAACTTTTCACTTCTGGGCGCCACCTTATCTTCTTCTACTGCGCTGTCCTGTGGGCATGGATTCGAAGACTTTCCGCTACGGATCATTTGTTTCTATGCGTTCTACGTGACAAAGCCATCTGACTAGTGGCTTGGCTGATAGCGACACTTTGGTAGATCAGTTGCTTTCTCAGCCCAAAGAAACAGCGATTACCACGAGTAATTCTTCATTTCATCTCAGCATAGGTGCTATTTTTTCTGTTCATTGCGGAGCCTTTTTTAATTTGTTATAGTATTTATTTATTAACTTCCCATAGGAAGTTATTGTAATGGGTCCGATTTGTCAAATTGAAAATTTTGACATTTCTCGACGTTTCAAGGTCACTAGAGCCGAAATAAAAGATTTTTAGAAAGATGTCTGTGCGTGCGTGTGTACGTACGTTTGTACGTCCGTACGTTCGCGACGTTTTTTTCGCTCAAGAACCAGAAGAGATATCGACTTCAAATAAATTTTGTTATGCAGATAATAAGGCAGAAAGATGCAGAAAGGGCTCTCAAGAAAATTGCGTGGGTGGTTTTTTTACCATAGCAGTTTGAAAAAAAGTTGAAAATTTTGGTTAACCCCAAATATCTTACGAACCAAAAACGCTAGGGACTTGATTTAAATTTTATATAATATATTGTAACATGATACCAAACAAGTATATTTTTTGAAAAAAATCAATAAAAATCAATAAAACTGAAAAAAAAATTGTCACCTCCAAAATTTTACGACTGAAATATGATTTTATCTCTAAACCAATTTTGTGCAACGAAGAATAATGTTTTTGACATCTGATAAAATTTTGAGAAAAATCGAATTGACAGTTTTTTTATAAAAAATAAAAATCTAAAAAAAACATTACTCAAAGTTCGTAAAAATTGAATATCGATTCAAATATCTTTTCAAAAACTTGAAACTTAGGCTTCAAGCTTATTTTATCTTATAAGAAATATTGTTTTCAACTTTTTGAAAAATGTTGAGAAAAATCGAATTGACAGTTTTTTTACAAAAAATAAAAACCTAAAAAAAAATTTATAAAAGTTGGTAAAAATTGATTTTCGACTCGAATATCTTTTCAAAACTTTGAGATATTGGCTTTAATTTACTTTTATCTCTCAAAAAATCTTGTTGTCAACATACAATAAAAGTTTGAAAAAAATCGAATTGACAGCTTTTGTACAAAAAATTAAAAACCTAAAAAAAAATTAACAAAAGTTGGTAAAAATTGATTTTTGACTCAAATATCTTTTCAAAAATTTGAGATAATAGCTTCAAACTAATTTTTACTTATATAAGAAATATTGTGTTCAACATTTGGAAAAATTTTGAGAAAGATGGTATTGACAGTTTTCTTACAAAAAATGAAAACCTAAAAAAAAATGTATAAAAGTTGGTAAAAATTGATTTTCGACTCAAATATCTTTTCAAAAATTTTAAACATTAGCTTCAAAGTAATTTTATCTCATAAGAAATATTGTTTTCAACATTTGGTAAAATTTTTCAAAAATCGAATTGACAGTTTTTTTTACAAAAAATAAAACTCTAAAAAAACAATACTAAAACTTCGTAAAAATTTACTTTCGACTCAAATAGCTTTTCAAAACTTAAAAATATTGGCTTGAAACTTATTAATATTATTTCACAGAAAATATTGTTTTCGATTTTCAGTAATTTTTATATAAAAATCCAATAGTCCGTTTTTTCATAAAAAATAAAATCTACAAAAAATAGTACCCAAATTTTTTAAAAATTGATACGAGTTTATATAGACAAACTTTTAAGCAAGACAAATCGACAGATGGGATGGGAAGTTATCAGTGTGGGTCGCATCCCAGCCTCTTTTTTCTATATTATTACAAATTTTAAATTAAAAATTATGTAAATAGCTATAAGTTTATATTAACGTTAGATAATTAACGGATTAAATAAATAAGTAAACTATTGATCGAGTTGGCTGTAGCGCCACCTTAAGTTAGTGAGTTAATCAGGACAGGAAGTTAAGAATCTTGGAATTTGTTGAGCAAGTAGATAGCACGAATTTAAAACAAATTTCTATGACTCTAATGATCGGATTTTTCATGACTTTATTGAACGAATCAGGCTTAAGTTGATGTCCTGTTTGATATTATCCGATTTAGGTCACAAGTGTTTTCCATAGCGGGAGTCTAAACATCGTTGGTTCTGAAAGAAGTATGGGCAGATAATGACCAGAATTCCGTCCCCATATTTATCAATTTAGTTTTATCCTTTAATTCTACTCGGTTTCTAATTAATTTATTACAGTGAGAAAGTTGTGCATATTACGTCGTTGCAGTTGCACATCCGAAGAAGAGGGATTTGAGCCTGAAAACGAATATGGAAATATTAGACTACCACCGTAAGCAAAATATTTGATTGGATTACAAGTTGTAAATAGGAGATCATTCATAAACATAAGGAAAAGTGTCGGATACCAAAAATACCAGCATTTATTTTGTGGTTTTCAAACTTGGATTCGTTCAATGCTACTTATATTGAACGGTCCGAAAGTTGATTTTTTATAAAGAAGAGGATTGATGAAAAAGCTTAGACAGTGGTTTTTCCAATGCTGTAGATTCAGAACAAAAACTGGGATACCATTCGGTTCATAGATTTGTGAGTATTGAGATGTTTTAGGAATTTAGTAACTGCAAGATTGGAAAAAAGGATAGGTCCTATTAAACAATTTACTGGCGTAATCAAAACACACTCTAACAGCTTTGAATTGGCGGCAAACTGCCTAGCAAAGTGATTATGGAAGTTATTATCGAATATGAGTTTCCTTGAACTTTTTCTGGTTTCGGTAAGTGCGGTAATCCAAGCATTTTGATTTAGGTCTGGTGCTTTGAATATTTGTCGGTATAAAAGTTCTTAAACCTTAAAGAATTAAACTTGTGATCATATCAGCACTGGAATCAACGTCACTATATTGAGGAAGCATAGTGACCAGATAAGGATCCTGAAATAATTATTAAAACTCTCTCAGTTAGCTTTCTCATATTACCAAACCCTTCTCTTAATAGTTTTTTCATAAACAGGCGATTTTTTTCACAAGAAATTAACTGGTACAATACAGTGGTCCAATGAGCCCAGAGGATATAGAACATTGCTATAGTGTAGGTACTTATCGGGGTAAGAAGAAAGGAACATGTCAATAGTGTTTCCCGCACGATTATTAAAGTCCAATATACAAGCGGGCTCGTTGACCAGCTGAGTGAGGTGGTTGAACTGCTCAAAAATCTCAGAACTCATTTTTATGGGTTATGTCTGACCCTAATGTTGAAGCCAAGTGTAAATTGAAGTCTTCCGTAACTACGATTTCAGTGCGAGGTTAGTGGAAACAATTATTAGGATAGAATCTGGCAAATCATCAAATTCATGAGAAGTTGTTACTCTGTCTATATTTGGGTTTCTGTGAAGGAAATTAATGATTCGCGTTAAACTAGAAATGATCCTTATTAGTTAACGCCAATTTCCAATGCTCCAAATTCTCGATGTGTAACTCACCCTTTCGTCTTAAATTTATTTGTTGTTTTAGCGAAAAAATTCAACAGAACTTGATGTCCAATAAGGCATCCACGTTTAGTAATCTTTTATTCCCACCAAACCAACAAATTTATCATTGGTCGTTAATCTTTAACTCTTTGATCAAAAATTAATTCTGTAAAATTATCTAAGTTATGTCGAGTGAAATATCGAGTTATTTTTAGCGGAATTAGTGCGAAATTGACAGCCTTGATTAATTTGATTAATTTTATGTAAGCATTCTAGCTTCGCCAATGATGCTGTTATCAACACTTAAAGTGTGTATTAGTCCTCTATTTTAAGACCCTTTACAACCAGATTGAAAACTCGCATTTAGTATAAGATCCTACTTTCAAAAGTGTAGACTTTTTTGTGTAATATGGTTCGCGATTTTTTAACGTTCGATTTTTAGTTTTGTGCAAACGATATTAATAAATCATATTTTGTGTGTCCATTAAGGACTAGAACCTGGTGACTCACAACTCTCAACCATTTCTGTGTGCGAGTAATGATGTCTATGACAAAAATGACTTTCCGCAGCCAAAACCACTTGCACGACAGTCATAAGCAAAAACCATCAATCCATGGGTTTTATTGTCTCTGGATTGTTAATTGTCAAGTTTCACGGAAACGTGTGAAACGGCTTAAAATCAGGATTCTAATTCTTTTTCTTTTAATCTTACATTAGAAAATTATGCTGTCATATTAAAAGAGTCCCCACGTTTCAAGCTATGTGAATTGTACAGGTGAAATAATTAACTTATCTAAAAGAGAAGAACTCCGTTTAAGATTCCCATCTTGTTTTTGAAATATATAACATAGGTAGAATGTACTCATGTTGTAATGAACATTATGCTTTAAAATAAATTCTAGGACACAATAATAATAATTTGCCTTAACATAAATACACCTCTACCCATGCCTTCAAAAAAGGAAATACAATTATCTTCCATATATGTATTCCAAAACTCAAGGTCACTTAATCGAAATTCAAACCTACAAACCCTTTTCATCGTTTAAACGTGCGAGATCGAAAAAGAAGATTCCAAATAAGCTTTTAAAACTATACTTTCGTTTAAAAAGAACCATAGGTAAGCAACTACTGAGGGAAGTAAGGCCGGCAGGCAGTCAGGCAGGTAGGCAGGCATCATAAGGCACAAAGAGGTACGCTTCCTGGGTTCGGCCTACGTGAATTCCTTTATTTCTCAATTCGTGTTTTTTTTCTTTCTTTTAACTTTTATCTGTCTGTATGATTGTCCTGATTTATGCAGGAATTTTTCTCTGTCAAGATAACGTCGATGATCCCATTTGTATTCCAAGACTCACATCGTCATTATAAACCGTCCTTATACCGGTCGAAGTTGTGATGGGGGTGCGATGATGATGCTGTGTTGTAGCGCTGTTGGTGATGGGGATGGTTATGGTGATGGTAATGGTATGGTGTGGAGGATAGTGATGGTTGGTTGGTTGGTGGCCTACCTTCTGTGTGCCTGTGCACCACCATCATATGGAAACGACTTGGCTCACCGAACTCATTTAAAAGCCTAGCCACGCCAGAGCTCCTGCCATGAATTTCTCCGACCTATCCCTCCATTCCACATCCCATCGTACGAGTATATCGCATAGAAAATAACAACCACGTCTATGCCGACTCCTCGTGGCTGAAGTGGCACAAAAGTCATGTGGTTCGTATTTAAATAAATACTCGCCAAGGTTCCAACTATACCTAGCTTTAGCCTGTGTATGCTGAAGCTGATGCTGATGATGATGATGGCGATGATGATGATGCTCTATATGTATGGTTTTTGCCTGGGTTTGGGTCTTCAGGGAGTATGGTGAAATGTACATATGACTTGTTCACTGGAAGATCCGAGTGTAGGATACACAATTTCAAAAGCAGTCATTCAAGGTCCTGTTTGGCTTTTAGAATGGTATTGGGAGTTTCTGCTTTTTATTTTAAGTTCAGCAAAACGACGCGGATAAACAGAAGCAGGTTGAAGGAAAAAATGGCTAAGTTCGCAATCATTTCAGTTTTAATAAAAAAGTTTTTTCGTTTTTCTTTTTATTTTTGATTCGAATGCCTTTTTACAATACCTGCAGACTTTAAGTACCCTAAATTAACATTGGCAACGATTCAGCTGAGTGCGCTTGAATGTGGAAAATCATATAAAAGTCAAGGTGGAGGTGTATGGTATTCTCTCTTATAATGAAGGTGTGCCATTTTGGCACCTACATATGTTTAGAATAACCTACATATGGGTTTATGATGGAAGAATGATGTCAAGTGAGATAAGATTTTTAGAATTTTTTAAATAAACAAGGAAACTTCCTTGATTGTCAAACAGTTATTTATAATTTAATGAAGGTAGAAGAAATGATAAGTGGTACAGGTTGCTTGAGGCATACAACCCAACTCAAACCGGTGGCGTGTAGCTTGTGGGAGTTAGTTTTGACAATATTGAATCAATGGAAAACGGTATAAAGCAAAATCCATCACCGCTACTACTTTTGCACATATTAACCTTTGTTGGAATGTGTGTCCTCATTTATTTAAAGAGCAAACATTGATTATGAAATTGGAAAATTACACGTTATAATAAATAAATACTTCTTCATGAGTTTATAGAGTCTTCAAAAGACTAATAAAAATGATTTTCTTCTAATCATGAAAGGTAATATCTCAAGAACAAAAAACTGATATAATATAAAAATAAAATTGTAATTCCACAAACAAGACTTTGTTCACAAGTGTACCATGGGGTAAATTTACTTAGAAACTGAGGATTTGTAGATTTTTTTAAGATTTTAGCATTATTCTTTGAGATTTGTTTCATGCTTCTCATTAAATATTTACATAATATGAAGTGATTGGTATAAGATGCAATAAAGGCTTAAACGAATTGGTTGGGTTAAGACAATACATTTAAGGTTTTCATTTTTTTTATAATAAGCTCACACTCAAAGGGATAATACTATCCTTATGTAGACACAGTGTGAGTAATAGTAAAAGGAGAGAGGGGTTGAAAAGAGGTGTCGGTGCACATTGGTTTTGAATTCCTGAATATGCAGTGGCTGGGAAATACAGAATGTGGCAAGGCATCCACATTCGCGTAGTACGGTTAAAGAACGAATCTCTGTACTTGACAGTGCCACAGAAGTTGGGCTCGAGGGTATATTGGTGAGCATTCCTAGAAGCGTGAGTACAATGGTTGAACTGTTTAAGGTGAGGAATGCAACTGGCTGTTTCTCTAGAGCATAAACCGTTAAAATAACGGTAAAAGAGAGTGACACAAAAAACATTTCGACGATGTTCAAGTGACGTAAATGATCTTATGATGGTAATATCACTAATCAATCTAAATGCTCTACGTTCAATGATGGCTTAGGTAAGTTGCATGAGCACCAGCCCAGATATGGGAATTATACTTAAGTTTTGGGCGTATATAAGTCTTGTAAATAACAGACAGATCAGAGGAGGAAAAAAACATCTTCCATCGTACTAGAATACCCCAACATCTGGCGGCATTTTTGGCGGTCATCGCGTATGTGACCGTTTCACAAAAGGTGGTTGGTGATCGCATACCAAGAATATCGAGATGTTCAGTTTCCTCGATGCAAGTGCCATTTATGGATAATGGTAGGGGGGGTTTCTTTAACGATACAAGACAGCATTGCGTTTTCGAGGCATTAAATTCCATGCGGTTTCTTAATCCCCATTCAAGAATGCTGTTAAAGTCGGAATTTAATGAGCTTATCATATTTTGTCGTTGCAGTTCCACATCCGAAGAAGAGGGATGTGAATCTGAAAACGAATATGAAAAGCTAAGAGTACTATCGTCAGCGAAACAATGTATTGGATTAGAAATTGCAGACAGGAAATCATTAATAAAAATAAACACCAGCATTTATTATGTGGTTTTTAGACTTGAACCCATCCAACACAACTTGTATTGAACGAAAAAGGTAATTATTAATCCAATAAAGCAGGGATTCGTGAAAGCCGAAAGCACGCATTTTTGATAAGAGAGCTTGATGCCAAACCCTATCAAATACTTTTGAAATATCAAGTGCAGGAATTTTACTTTCTCAAAAACGATGTAAAAATTTTTCAAACTGTTCGGTGAGATGACCCATAAGATCACACAGTGGACATATTGCTGCGAATGCCGTACTGGCAGTCATTAAAAAGCTTTTGATCTTCGAGATATTTCTCAAGCTGATAATTAATCAGCGTTTCGATGACGATGATTGGACGTAAGTGCAATCGGTCGGTTATTAGGCGGTGAGGAAGATTCGCCATTTTTGGGAATAGGCTGGACGTTGAAGAACACCTCTTCAGACAAAAAGCGTAGATACAGTCCGGACTCCGGATTTATGTATGTTAAGATTTTTTACTACTCTCGCCACTGTAAGAGTGCGAAAAAAGATTGGCCCCATAGAATCATTAACGAGTTCGATGATAGGCGTATTGATAACACTCACTGGCAGCGTTGAATTTGCGCGGAGTGCCTAACAAAGAGATAAGCTTTCTCTAAAGAGCTAACAAACAGAGTAGATTGACAACTACCGTAGGGACCGAGGAAGACGAAGAATTTTTCATATTTCTTATAAATGACAAACAAATTTTACTGCCTTTGAGGCATTGTAATATTTTTTGCCGTAATTTTTGGTCATGTACAAATTTGGACCGTCGAATATGGGCGTTGCAGGCCTTCCTGGCTTTCTGGCTTCTTTGAACTTATTCCGGTTTTTCTCAGATGGATTGGCTTTAAAACAACGTAAACTTACCTTCTTGATCCTAATATCCTCTTTACAGCTCGCATCGAACCATGCATTTTTCTTAGGTATTATGCTTTAAACCCTATTCGCGATAAAAGTTCTCATTCCCAGGAGAATCAAACTTGTGATCATATCAGCGCCGGCGACAATGTCACTACCGAGGAAGCATAGTGACCAGTTAAAGATCCTAAAATAATTATTGAGACCGTCCTAGTTGGCTTTCTCGTATTGCCAACGATTTCTCTGAGGAGCTATTTCTTCAACTGGAGCGTTTTTACACGAGAACTATCAGGAGAAGTGTAATCATAATCATGTTAACATGATTAAAAAAATGTTGGGGTAAATGTATTTTAAACTGAAGTTTTTTAGTTTTCTTAAGAACTGTGGTAACAATCTTTGAAATTTATTTCATGTTAAAAAGTTAAATGATTTTTAAATGGTTTTGATTAAAAAAAAAGAAAAGGAGAGAAAGTTTAATCCAAAAACTAGAAAACCAGCAAATGCCAATGACTTCAGGCTTCAGACTTCAGTGAAAGTTGAAAAACAACTGGAAACACCAGGCTCATCAGTTTCTCACGCAGAACAGAAGCAAAATACCAACTTTTTAACCAACTGCTCTATTCAGGCTCAAAGATTTTGTTGCGGGGCGAAACGTCATGGTAGCCAGTACGCGTTTTCTACACTTCAACATCCACAAAGGAACTTGGACTTCTCCAGATCAATCTACCTTCAACCAGATTGACCATATTGCGATCGACGGCAGACACGCTTCCAGCGTCATGTATGTACGAACTTGCCGAGGATCTAACATCGACTAGGACCACTTCGGATTTCCAGACCCAAGGCAAAATAGGGAGGTGCTGGGAGAAGGTATAAAGTCGAACGGCTACAATAGTAAGAGATCGACAAATCCTTTTCCGACCGAGTTACAAGTAACCTCTCTCGAAGTTCTCTACCGCCAACAGAATGTATCGAAAACCAGTGGCAACGTTGCCAAGATGCAATCAGAGAAGCCGCCTCTGATGTGCTGGGTTTCAAACAGCCACCAACAAGGAACCCAACAGGCACGCAGCGGCGCTGCATAAAAGGACGAGATGCTAATGAGCTTTAACAGCAGAATAGGCGAGAGGAACGCCGACTTCTCAGAAGGAAAAAGAAAGGGCATGAGAAGCGTGCGGTCGAAGATGTTGAGAAGTTTAAAAGTGGGAATGAAGTCCGAAAGTTTTATGAACAGGTGAAACGAAATTCACAGGCATATAAGCCTAGAACCGAAGGCTGCAAAACAAAAGTGGAAACATCAGAGTGGAACCGCAGTCAATGCTGAGTATATGGAAAAACCATTTCTGAAGACTTTATAATAGTGACGATAAACTGAATTCCGCTGTCAGGCAGGATGATCCATTCAAAATAGACGACAACAATCCCGTCCTCCTGACTTAGACGAAGTAAAGATTGCCGAGCTCTACTTAACATCGCCTAAAGCCCATCGTCAACAATCTAATAAGAACTTATCAGTGTGGTTTTAGACCATAAAATTAGACAGTCAAAGATATATTCACATTATGGCAGATCCTTGAAAAAAACCAAAAACGCCAAAAAAAAAGCATTTACAGGAACGAGCTGTATAGAGCCGTCTAGTGCTGGATGAACATGGAGCTTTCTCGCTGCTCCATAAAGGTTGGAAACAATTTAACATAACCTTTCGATGTCAAAAAAGGTTTTAAACAAGTTGTAGCGCTGTGATGCGATTTTTTCAACATCGTACTTAAAATAATCGTGCAGAGCTCACATGTCAACACTAGAGGCACTATATTTCAAAAGTCTGGCCAATTACTTGCATATGCGTGATGTCAATGGGGATTTTGTATTGAGGCAAAGCGGCAAAAATTGGTTTAACGGTTAATGAAAAAGTCGTCAAGAAAGGACCTACAACACCGACGTTTTGTTAAAAACGTCACCATTGACAGACATAACTTTGATGTAATCCAGCATTTTTTCTACCTAGGCTCTGTTATGAACGCAGAAAACAACACCACTGCTGAGATCAAAAGAACAATTACACTTGCTAACCGGTGTTTCTTAGGACTAAGAAAGCAAACCCTCATCATCCCCATCCTTTTGTGCGGTGCAAAAGCATGGACTGTAACAAAAGCGGATGAAAGCACTTTGGGTCGATTCTTCGCATGTATTATTCGGTCTCATTATGCATAGAAGGTGAGTTGAGGAGAAGACTGTACGGGCTGTACAGTGACGTAGACTTAGCCAGAAGGATAAAATTCCAAAGACTGAGATGGCTGGAAACCAATGCTCTGGCCCACAAAGTCTTCAAATACAATCCAACACGACAGTGCAGTAGACGAAGGCATGCACGTATGGGTGTGAGATATTTGCAGATCCTGACTCCAACTCGCTTCGTAAGCTAAAGGTAGCATTCAATGCCATTGCTCGGTTTGTTTTCAACCTCCGAAGATACGATCACGTTTCGTTTCAGGCTCGTCAACTTTTAAATTGCAACTTGGAAGCTTTTTTTAAATATTGGTGTTGTTTGCTTCTCTTTAAACTAATTTTTAACAAGACTCCAAATTATTTGTTTAATAAGCTTGATTTTTGCTTTTCAAATCGTTTTACCTTGTTGCGCTCCCCCAGGTTTACCTGTTTGACATCACGGAGGCAATTTTTCGTTTATGCTGTCAGACTGTGGAATAATCTTCCCAGTCACATGAGGTCTGGAATCGAATATAGAAGGTTTCATCAACTTTGTTTTGAATATTTCTCAAATTTGAACTGAGGTAACTTTTTTGTAATAAAGTAACTTTTTTGTAATTATTGTAATTTCTTCTTCTTGCGACTTTAACTTTTAATTTTGTTTTTAATTGATTTTTATTGTATAAATTATTAATAGTTTGCTACAATTGCTTTAAACATAGTGTTTACATACTTGCATTATCATTAATAAATATTGTATTATATCCTGTACTATTTATAAGTCAATCTTAATGTACAGCTGTTTTTTTAATCAATAAATAACAAATCAATAAATATCAAATATCAAGTGGAAAGTCATCTTACCCAACTTGGAGTTCGCAACTGGAGACATCTAGCTAGGGGCTGAACTAGATGGAGAAGTTTGTTGCGTGAGGCCATAGTTCACACAGGAGTTTAGAGTCACCTTAAAGGCTTAACTGTAATAGACTTAACTGAGCTTAAGCTAGCTTAAGGGAACGAACCAATAAGCAGCCTTATTGGTCAATAACTATAATAGACTTTCTGCTCAGTTTTGTAAATCTCGCTAACTTTCGCGCAATTACGCAAGAGCCATTTAAATGGCTCGATCTTGAGCAAATGTCAAATTTGCTTAAGTTACTTGAATACATGATGGTTACTTTTTGTTTTGACGATAACTTCTGTGTTTTCGTTCGGTTTAGCCTACTTTCGATTAAGTCTATTATAGTTGGCCATAAGTAAGTAAGACTGCAAACTTTACACCATTTTAAATTTTAAATGCATTGCTTTTGGTGTATTGGTGTAGTTTTTCTTACTATTAGTAATTTATCCTCTCTTTGGAAAATCCTTTTCGTTAAGCTATTTTTTCAGCTAAATTCAACCTAATTTAAAATTAAACTTAAATTTCCAAAGACCCTGTATACTTACGTGCTCTATAACGCAGTCATGCATTTTATTAGCAAAACATAACCGATATCATATTTTTATGCTTATATAGTTCATAAATACCGTATTGCTTACTGAATCGTTTCATTACCCATCAAAGACTCTTAAATATTAATTTTTAAAGATTATATCAAAATTACATAATTTGTTATTAATATTGTATACCTTTTACCTTATGCACATATAGGTATATGTAAGGTAATTATATAAGAATGTATTGTGCTCTATTTAAACTAATGAAATTAATATTGAAAACGTGAGCTTTTGAAATTGATTTTCTTATATTAAGTATAGATATGTACAGTAAACATACCTACAACGAAAGCAATTTCATTTAATAGCTACTATAGAAAATAATGCCATAAGGATGTTAGAAGTTGCCTTATACTCCAAATACGTACTTTATGATCGTATCAGGAACTTATATTCATTGCTTATAGTTAAATTTCATAATATTTTAAGGATATATTCACTTAAATGGAATAAGTTGATTTCCTCTTACTAAATTATTATAAGGAAATATAACACCTCTTTTATGCCCCAAAGGTAAGATTTTATTAGAAGATATACGGTATACAGTATGGAACACAACATGCACACTTGAAGTTTTGTGAGCATAAGATTTCTCATAAGGATACAAATAATGAAAGGGGTAAACATTTTGATTTGAAAGCTCCTTTGATATACACATTTGCAACGACATAATTTGATTGAAGATTTTTAAAGTTAGGAAAGAAAACTTGCCAACAAATCGTATACTTATAACTTTTAGATCTAGAAAAATATGTAGTGATAGAATTTTTTTTTCTTTCTCCAAGGAATTTAATAATGCCAATGTTTCATTATGAACTTTAAAGTTTATGCGCAATAATCTCTGAGCGAAAGATAATGAGAGTTTATAATGATGTTGATATTAATAATTCTAAGTATTTTTTAATTGAAAGAGATAAAAGCGTTTCTATCTGAAAAGTTGTCATCTTTGAAAAAGTATTTAAATGTGGTATTAAAGAAGAATAAATATCAAAAGTTAGAAGTTGTATTTGATTTGAATATGGAAACAAATTCTTAGAATTTAAAAATGTCTGTTCTTTATCTTAAAACAATTTAAGATTGTCTTTGGATTGAACTTGAAATAATAATTAATTTGAGTTTGGTATAATTAAAAAGGTTGGATTTTATGTTACTGTCTTAGCATTAACGCAAATGTTATTGGGTTGATTCTGGAAATTGACATCAAAACTAATTAAATGCTTATTTTACCAACAAAATAATGTTGCTTTATATATAATGTATGTTGTTTTCATTTTTAAAGACAAAAAGTCCTTTCAAAATTAGATTAGGGACACATTTTTGCAAAGGTATTTTTTTAAACACGAACCCAAAAAAATATGGGCAAACATTTTTATAAGTGTTTTTTTATTATTTTGAAAAACTTTAAACTTAAACTTTTACGTACATATTTGTTTAAGATAAGGTTAAAGCACAACTTAGAAGAAGCATGAGTCAATTTTGTTCAAAATAACCAAAAGAGTTTTGAAAAAGTTGCTTGGACTGTTTTGGAAAATTTAAATACTTTTTACCTTTCCATATCGGTCCAATTTATCGAACTTAAAATGTTGAAATTTCCGTGTCACGTTTCATAGAATCAAAATCAAATATATTTAATGAAAAATTGATGCTTGTGAATGTGTAGGTTCGTAAGTTCGGGATACCATTGTTCCTCGTCTATATTTCAAAAACTAGTAGATATGTATATCGACTTCAATTGATTTTTTTACATTATAAACACATCGAAAGGTGCAGAAAGGACATTAAAAAGAGTGAAAGTTTTGGTTAACTTCAAACATTTCACTAACCAATAACTCTTACAGGGGTGGAATCAATTAAGCTGATTGTTGATAAATGACAGTAAATATAATGGAATTTGATCTATGTAAGGTGATAGTCAAATTGATACCTGAAAAGCAGTCACAACAAAAATGTGATAGGCATTTTCCTACAAATATGTCGTTTCTGAATAGAGCTACCAGACGCTTACAAAAAATGATTTTTTTTCAGTTAAATTTTTAAGGTACAAGAACACTTTCTTGTGACCGACAAAGCTTACGACATTCGAAAAAAACTAAAGAAGAGTAAGAATGTTATTAAAACACAGCCAATTTAATATTTACATTAAGATATTTTATAGGAATCATTTTAAAATTTTAACACAGCAACAATGAATTGTAAAAATTCTAATCTGAAATTGTTCAATCGAATTGAATTGAGTTGAATGAATGTGATAGTCAAATTTGACTATCAAAAATATTATAGTCAATTATCAACTTAGCCACCCCATATATTAAAACCAAATTTATTTTATCATATGCAAAATATAGTAGTACCCGTGGCATGATGGTTAGTGCGTTGGACTAATTGACGCACTACGTAGGCACAAGAGTGGCTTACTGACAAGACTCAAAAACTTGCACCGACGACTTACAGACCCACGCGACTTGGAGGTTAGGACACTGAAGTCGTCAGTAAAAAATGTCAATCTGTTGATTAAGTAGAACTACAGGTTATCAATTAACAAGTACTGGGACTGCAAGATCCAGTCACTTAATTAGAGTGACCCTAGTATGTTCCCCGAAATCAACAAGATATTCAGGAAAAAAAACGATAATGACCTTCCGTGTCTTAAACTCCAAAGAACTGAAGAGAACAGAGACGTACTCAGGACAGCGCAAATAGATCCAGAGGAAGCCATCTTTGACGATGACTTTTACATAATTAAAGATCCGAAGGAAAAAGTGGAGGTGGTTTGAGCTGCTTTCCAGCAAGTGTACAAGGTGAATGTTAGCATTCGCCCCAACCACGACCTGGAAAGCAAAGCCCTACTTAATCACTTTTACCTCCGTAATGATATCACACATTGGCGATCTGAGAACCGCGGTTTCATGCGGTTCAATGACGATTCCTTGGCAAATGCCATAATCACCGAACAAACGGGACCAAGTCCCTTGTTAGTGACGAAGGTTAAGCTTCAGCTCATCTTTAATTCAATAAAAAATAAAAAGTCAGCAGGTGTCGATGGTATATCCAACGTTGTACTAAGACATTTACCGACGGAAGCAATTGCCATTTACACCACACTCTTCAATAATGCACTGAATAATGCATATTATCCAGTGCATTGGAAGACCGCTGTGGTTCATCCTCTCCCTGAAAAGGGAAAGGACAACTCCAACCCGTCAAATCTTCGGTCGATAGGGGAAGTGGGGGCAAGACCGCATATGGGGGCAAGACCGTTTTTGTACTATATTGTATGAAAAAAAGGTTGAATGGCAACACTTTTTTAACAAAACATGTGTCTTTTGGTATGATCGATCATGTCTGACAGTATAAGATAGCTCGGTTGAGAAGACGAGAAGTTACGGTACTTTCTGTGATTTTTCGTCAGTTCGTTATCGTTCGGGTGCAATGTAATGTTTATTATTATTAGTAAATTACTTAAAATTACTAACTTTTTCTCTTTAGTATTTACAAAGTGCATTTTCAACATCATTTATTGTGAAAAAAAGTCGAAAAGTAAAGAATTCAACCAGAAATTCAATATGTTACGATAGGATCCGACTGGGGCAAAACCACATATGGGCGATCATGCCCTTATGCGCTCTTGCCCCCAATGTTTTCAGTAGCTGACGGGTTTATCTTTTCCTAAGTTCTGTCTTTTTTTTAATGTTTTTTAGTCTTATATGGTACGAAATTACATTCGGAAAACAACGCGGCAGTCTTGGCAAGAATCGGAAATGAAATCTGCACTTGATGCCGTTCTTAAAAATGAGATGGGGTTTAAAAAAGCTTGTCAGACCTCTAATGTCCCTAAGAGCACTCTAAGGGACAGATATAAGAAAGTTGTCGACAAATTTATCACCCTTGAAAACTGAGCAAAAAAGTGCTCTCTTGGAACAATTAAAACCGTGTTTACAAAAGAGCAAGAAAATGAATTATCTGAACATATTATTCAGCTCGAAAGCCGTTTGTTCCCCATAACTATCAAGGATTTGCGGGAAATTGCATTCCAACTAGCAGAAAGAAATAACATACAAAGCGATTTTGACAAAGAAACTGGGATGGCTGGATATAAGTGGGTGCAAAATTTTTTGAGGAGAAATCCTAAAATTAGCCTTCGTAAGCCGGAAGGAACCTCTGTAGCCAGAGCCATGGGTTTCAATCGAGTATCTGTCGCTAAGTTTTTTGAACTGTTGACAGAACTAATGGATAAACGGTTTCCAAAAAAGTATCAAAAGTATTGGCTAAGAAAGGAAAACCCCAGGTAAGTTCCTTTTTCTTTTCTTAGCGTCAATACTTTATCTTTAATTTCAATCATAAGGTTGGAACTCTTACTGCTGCAGAACGTGGCAAAACAATAACAATTGAAATCTGCATGAGTGCTTCTGGACAGTTTATACCACCTTTGTTCGTTTTTCCTCGAGTCACAGCGCAGAGACATGTAAACATACTTGAGAGAGCTCCACCATGTTCAATTGTTGTCTATCATCCCAGTGGTTGGATGCAGACAGATTTGTTTTTAACTTGGTTTGACCATTTTTTAAAACATTCGAATCCAACAAAGGATAACCCGGTTTTACTATTACTAGACGGGCATTCAACACATACCAAAAACCTGGAATTCATAAACAAGGCTCGAGAGAAAAATGTTGTTGTTCCCCATTGTTCCCATTGAATGCAACTACTAGACGTTGTGTTTATGGCACCATTAAGTCAATATTATTCGTCAGAAGTCAAAAAATGGATGTGAACAAATTCACCATCAATGGTTACTGAGTATCAAATTCCTGAACTATTTGGCGTCGCTTTCATGAAATCTGCCATCATTCAGACAGCAGTTAACGCATTTAAGAAGACTGGAATGTATCCATTAAATAATGACGTGTATGAAGACTGGATGTTTGAACCAGCAGAAACCACAAACAGGCCTTTCACAGAAGTCGCTGAAGAACTTGTAACAAATTCCACATTACAAGATGTTTTTGAAGCACCCCTTGAAAGGGCACGTTCAATTGAACCACCTGCAACAACAATGATTTCCACGCAGGAAAACTTTGTTAACACAGACTTCGTCGATGCTCTAGCTGCCTTAGATAACACTCAATCAACGTCAGGAACTACAGCCTTCATTTTATCTTCTCCAAAGGAGCTTGTTAAGTTACCTTCTGGAAAGAGAACTTGTACTCAGAGAAAGACAAGGCGGGAAAAAACGGCAATTTTGACAAGTTGAGCTGGAAGCTCTAGTTGCTAACAAAGATAAAAAAAGCAAGTCACGATAAAAAACACAAAAAAAGTAAAGCAGAAGGCTTCAAGGAATGTTGCTGATAGTGAGGGTGAGGATATTGGTGTTGCAGATTGTAGTTGCATCTTCTGTCTGAAGCTTTTTTCCAAATCGAACCCAACTGATGGCTGGATAAAATGTACCATGTGTTCTGGCTGGGCTCATGAAGCTTGCGCTGGAGTTGGAGAAGATGAAGATGTCATATTTGTATGGGGGGCAAGACCGTTTTTTTGACGATGTTTTTTTAAACTTTATTGTTTTTTTTGAATAAGTTTTTATTTATTATAATAATCAAAGTTGCTAGACGAAATGTAAGACTTAGTGAATAAAGACTTTATTTTCCTTAAAAGATGTTTTATAACAGTTCTTGAGGCAGTTAAGCACTAAATGTGTGGTTTTGCCCCCACTTCCCCTAAGTGTTCTTCCGAGCATCAGCAAAGTTTTCGATAGGGCTCTGACTAAGTGGGTTCGGACAACAAAATAATTCCGGATAAACAGTTCGGGTCAAGGCGGGTCATGACACAATTCATGCTGCGTCTAAACTCATTTCTGATATCCAATGGAATAAATCAAAAAAACAATGCACAGGTGCTGTTCTGGTTGATTTGGAAAAGGCCTTTGATACCGTATGGTTAGAGGGTCTTTACCTAAAACTGAGCAGGCTTGGCATAAGTAAGAAATTATTATATATACTTCACGATATGCTTAACGGTAGAAAGTTTGTTGTCAAAAGTGGCAATGTAACTTCTACCACAACATTCTCAATTAAAAATGGTCTTCAACAGGGAGCGGTGAATTCGCCGATTCTCTTCAGCATTTACACCAGCGATCTGATAGGTAGCCTTACAAAGGCAATTTCGTACGCCGACGATCTAATCTCGTACAGAACGGCCCGAAAGGTTGAGGTTATTAGAATTCTCTTGCAGCGTGATTTCGACAAGATTCAGCGATATTGCGACGACTGGAAACTGAAAATAAATGTCCAGAAGTCAGAGACAATTCTGTTCCGGACTCCGTTGGCTAGGACCACGAGAAATACGTGCAAGAATTGACGCAAGATGGTCATCGTTGATCTTCACGGGCATCCATTAGCGAGCAAAAGTGTAGTGAAGTACCTCGGTATCTGGTTAAATCAGTATTTATATTTCGACAGACATATAAATGCTGCTCCGACCAGGGCTAGAAGAGCTTTGCTCTGACGAAGCGGCTGTTTTTTAGCAGTTGGCTTGACCCAAGTGTGAAGGTAATTTGCTACATGACCCTCATACGGCCGATAATCGTTCATGGTTGTCCTGTGTGGTTCAGCGTTGCCCCTTCCCAGATGGAGAAATCTCGGGTGTTCGAGCGGCAGTGTTGACAACGCTATACCGGCTTATATCGAATCTTCTTATGTGCATTACTTTTCCAACGAGGTCCTATACAACGGGGCTCGAATCAACAGAATAGACAATTTCGTGATAAAACTCGTTCGAGGTCACATTGCAAGAGCTATGTCTTCGACCAACAATTTAATTTTCGGGGCCTTCTATCCGAACGACGAGTATTTTGAAAGTGCACTCTTGAGCGGTTTCATTCCACCAGAGGCATTCCTCTTTTTAGACTAATGCGGTCTGATACAGGATAGATTGGCAGTTCTGTTAATCTACCACGTCAGAAGAAGAACCGTTGATAGGCGACTCCTGTCAATCGGGACGTCATGGCACAAGTCGGAGCAGAGCTCCTTCGGTTCAGTAGGGCTGTGTCCGAACGGGACCAAACTGATAGGGTGAAGCAGGAGAACCAGTTTTGGTGGCTTCAATCGGCACTTGATAATGGGTAGTCGGGATTAGGTTTTAATTCTTGGGCCGCTTACATACTTGTTTAATAGTATTAGGGTTTAGTTCTAAGTACAATAGGCATGGTGGCACGAAAAAAAAAACGAAAAAAAAAATAAAAAATAAAAAAAAACTTAAAAAAAATAGAATCTGTCTCCACTGACTCACTAACAGCTCTAAATTGTCGATCATCTCTTACGGAGATGGATATACAGTTCAACATTCTCCTTTTCTGGGTGCTGGGCCATAAAGACATTCCAGAAAATTGCAAAAAGTGGAACAACTTTACCTCTGCTGGCTC
Source organism: Eupeodes corollae (assembly GCF_945859685.1). Taxonomy (NCBI): domain Eukaryota; kingdom Metazoa; phylum Arthropoda; class Insecta; order Diptera; family Syrphidae; genus Eupeodes; species Eupeodes corollae. Next base: position 262,956,119 of record NC_079147.1, on the reverse strand, counting down.
ACAATGCTAGCATAGGTATCCTCTCTTAGCTATTTGCTAAAGCAAAATACCATAGAGAAAACAAACTTCAGGTGGAATAACACCACCACCTGTTTAGCGACAAAACTAATTTGGCCTAATCTTACGCTCAATTCAATTAATCTCTCTGGGTAGATTGCACATTAGCTACGTTCTTGGTGTCCTGACTGGGGACTGCTTAATAGGAAGGCATGCTATTCGACTTGGAGCAACTGCAAATGATTTTTGTAGGAGTTGCATGGACGAGGAGGAGGAGGAGACAATCTCTCATCTTCTGTGCACATGCCCTGCCTTATCACAAAGAAGTAGAATCCAACTTGGAGACTACTACTTCAACGATACCAGCGATCTAAAAAATATATTTAAAAACTTAAGTAACATACTATTTGCCAAGAAACTTATTCACACTAAGTTTATAAAATAAATTCTTGGAATTACTAGAAGATTAAAATTCGACATTTAACAACAATTATTTCTAAAACGTTCTTCTGTATTTTACTCAACCGCTTTAATTTACTTTACCTTTCATTTAAATAAATTTAAAGCCAAATGGATATTTATTTATTCCTTAAATTATAATTCCTCACGCACAATCTCCTTCAAATCTTATATAATATCAGAAACTCTATTTGTCTTGAGATAAATAAATTTCACTAAGGCACATCCGTCATATCGTTTATTTATTCAAATTTAAAGTCTTGAATATTTATTTGAATTTTGTAAATATATCCATTCGTGCGATTAAAATAATTGTTGATTTTCTTCAACAAAACAAAACAAAACAAAACAACATTATTTAATATTCAAAACATAACCTAATCGTTTATCTTTAAGAAGAAGAACTTGCTCTTGATATAGGAACCTATACACAATAAATTTATCACTTAATATCATAAATAAATACTGAAGCATAATATACAATATAACGCAATTACACGCTCAGTCGAGCATAGCCAGGCCATCCATTCCGAATCGGGCTACAAGGATAAACAAATCATCGGCACCGTATACATATACATAGGTATAGGAATTGGTATCCTTGTTCAAAGAAGACGAAGAGCCTTCACTCTCTAATTCGCCAACCACCAAACCAAAACCAACCTTTCAAATGCCACAATAAGCCACAAGGAATTTACGAGGATATACTGAGCAGGAAGCATCTATATTCTCGGCATCATACAGCTTCGCTTCGCTTTAACCCATAAGCTACCCACGACTGTTTACGATTCTTCCGAGTTCCGAGTACAATCGACTCTCTTCACCTTTGTACCGACTTTTTTGAAAGCCTCACTTTTTTATTTGGAACTTTGTCTTCTTTTTGTTAGCTTCGAGCAACGGAATAAATACCACATTGATTCAACCGAAGGTTGCTTCACCTGAAACCTGAGTGATGTGCCTACGAGGCTCTGCAAGCTTCTTCCTTTATTCGGTTCCATTGAACAGATTTCCATATGTTCAATTCATGTTCGCTCACCCACAATCCGACGAAACGATTCCTATCCTTTTAGCCAGGGCTGCCATTGAATAGAGGACAAAAACATTTTTGTTTTTTCAATTTTTTGGTGGGTGCGATTGTAGAAATGTTCTGCAACAACAACAAAACAATACAAAAAAGCAGAATATTGAAAAAAAATGCCAAAAAACCAAAACAAAACTCAACCCAACCAAACCACCACCGCCAGTTGTCCAGATAGTCATTTTTGTGATGTTCGACAAAGTTCTGCCTCTGCATTTTTGTATCAATATTCAAATCTAACAAAGCGAAACAGAAAACAGCATTCAAAAACTCCGTTGCTGTAGCCGTTCCCGTTGTCATTGTCGTCGGTCGCTGCTGTTACAATTGCAAGTGGTGTATCGGTGAATATGCTCCATTAGGTATTCCTTAGAAAAAAAGGACATTTTCCCGGTCAGTAGTTACAAAGAATGACAAAAAACACCAAATTTGAAATGGAAATGGAAATGTGTGAGGTCCTTTTGCTATTTTTGGGGAAATGGCTGAAAACCGATTCAAAAAAAAGACAAAAAGCTTCGATATATTGCATCAGATGAGTGAAATTTACCTTTTTTTCTTTTTCAACGGAACACAGTTAGACAAGTTCGTCATTGTTAATCAAAAAACAAAATTGTCACATGGATAAACCGAGAAGGAACAGTGGGACCTTTAAAAAATATCGATTTCAAAGCTTCGTTCGATACTTAACATTCAGGTCAAGAAAAAGCTGAACCTTTTATCGAAGAGAACATTTATGCAGATACCTACACCAAAGGCGGGGGGACAGAAGGGTATTGAAATATTGTCAAATTCTTGATATTCCAATGAATTTCAATTTTAATCTTGTATTCGGATAAGATTCCGTCTTTGCGAATTGTTGAGTTTCGTCTGTGATGTTTTATTCCCTGAATTTCAAATATTGGCAATACGGCAATATTTCGACGTTTGAGTAATTCCTTGTAATTCACAATATTGGTAGTTGATTTTTTCCGTGTATAAATTTGTGTATCTGATTTCAGAAGTTGAAAACGTCATCCAATAAATCTTCTAAAATTTTGAGAAAAATTAAAATTCCCACTGATTCCACAATTTTGGCCAATTTGTATCAAATCCATATTTTTTGGCACGGTACTTTTGGCGTTGGAATAGTTCAAGAGAATAAATTCATGCAATAGCAGTTCAAGTTAATTAAATGGAAAAATATCCATATTTCGAAAAAAATTCCGACAAAGGTGAAGAGCTTCTTAACGTACTTTAAATTCGGAGTAACGACAAATAAGTAAAGGAAATGAAGGTGAAAAGGCGTAAAGTGTAGTCTAATCTGAATTACTTGAAAAACCATACCTACGTTTAAAAAAATAAAGAATTGTAAACTCACGTTACAGCATTGTAATTTATAACCAACAAAAATGTTAACATTTTATTTCATACAATTTATGATTTTGAAGAGAAACGGTCTGACAGTGACACATTGGTCTTTAGTAAATGTGTACAATAACTTCTTTTTTTTAGTTGAAAGTCTTACATTTACGGAAATTTATCGTTTAACTATCGCACAACACATACAAATTGTTTAAACCTGCTAAAAAAAATGGTGATTCTGCCACAGACACATATCGTTCTTCAAGAAGAGATTATGGTTTACATAATCGTCCAACTACGGAAGCAGTTGTCAAAATTGTGAAGAGCTTTAAAGAGACTGGTTTTTTACAGATATTGCTCGTTCCATTGAAAATATCGCAACGGTAAGTGAAAGTGTTGCCGAATGTGACGCTGTTTCCTTGTTCTCATAGTAATTAGAACTGTCCTACGGCACATTACGGCAAATTTTGCATTTGGATCAACACCTTCGTCTATATAAAGTCCAGCTATGTCAAAAATGCTAGACGCCAAACTAAATTACATGCAAACCAAAGTAGATTTTAATGCAATCCGTATCGAGTTTCAACATCTCCAAAAAAAGCAATGATGACTTGCAGGCTCAGGTAAAACGTTTTGGTTCTCGCTGCAGTGCATTGGAGCCCGAAGTCGAAATGTTGCAGTCTAAGGCTAATGAAAAAAATGTCTTTGTTCACCTTCCTATACACGAGCAAGAAGAAAAACATTATTTACTTAAAAAACTGAAATTCTGAGCAAAAATAGATTTATAAAAACGCAGTTGCGAGGACAAACATTGGTCGCAGAAAACACTTTTATTATGACAACCAAAATAATTTGATGTGTGACTGCGAGTGCGGAATGTCATTGTTACGTGAAATAATAGATGACAGTGGTAATGGGTGCGTTCCAGTTCAAAATAATCTTGTTGATCTAAATCACAGTGTTTCCCAAACTGTTGGGGTGCCTCGAAACTTATTTTAATATTTATGCCGTCTTCTGCCTAACAAATTTTATAGAAAGTTTGGAAGTTGAAAATTTAAATATTATAAATAATTGTAAAATATGTAAAATTATGTCATACAACATTTCTAGTCTTAGTAATAAGAATTTATTTATTGATTTTTTTATTTTATTAATAAGTTTGAACTTATATTATTATATGAAACTTATCTAAGTGAAACGAACCTTACATGTTATGAAAACAAATTCCAAGACTACGAGCTTAAAGTTGTTCCTGCTATAAGAAATTATGAAAAAGAGAGAGTAAGTGGGGGATGCATATTCGGTGTGAAAAAGTTGTAGTTACGAGTTTAAGTTATTCGATGATGCTATTTGTGTAGATCTAAGATTAGATGGTGAATTATTTCGGATCCTACCCTGCTATGTAAACTGCAACCGTTGGGAAACAGACTTCAACAAAATGAAGGAATTTGTTATGTGTGGATCAATTTCAAATCTGTTGGTGGTGGGTGATCTGAATGCAAGAATAAGTGCAACAGAAGGAGTAGAAAATGAGAGAAGAGGTTTAGCAAGGCAGTCCAAGGATGCAGTAAGGAATAGAAAAGGAAACAAAATATTTGAGTTATGCAACTACGTTGGACTGCGAATCCTTAATGGTACCAGTGAATGAGATAAACTCGGCGATGCCCAAACTACGGTGGAAAGATTTTTAAGGCAACTTCGTACAGAAATCAATTGGATATATGTCGCTAAGAGCGCAAGAAAGCAGTGATCTTACAACCGTCACATTGTGCAATCAGAAAAAATTATCTCACTATGAAAATGAAGCTAAAAGCCTAGTTAGTTGTAAGACCATGAGTGAGTTCTGGAAGAAAGCGAAAAAAAATAAATTGCAAGGTTTATGTTATCAATAGAAATCTCAATTGTGAGACTCGAAAATTGCATTATTTCGGACTGCTCAATTACTTGTCTACTAGCAGTGATACGATTCAATTTGCACAACCAGCTTTTAACGAAGAACTTTTAGACGGCACAATCCAGAGGGATGAGGTAAATGCATACATTAAAAGGCTCAAGGATGGTAAAGCTGCTGGTTCCGATAGAATACGTTGGGAATTCTACAATTATGGGTCGGACGAGCTGATCAAGAAGATAACGGACATATTTAACAACATCATGGTTCACGGAATGATACCACTGGAATTTTAGGAAGCTCTAATTTTATATAAATTATTTACTCCAGTTTTGCACAGTCGACTTACAACGTGGATTGACTCATACAAGCTATTGAAGGAATTTCAAGCTGAACAAGAAACTTTATGTTTTTTTCGTTGATTTTAAGGCAGCTTTCGACACAATAGGCTGAAATGCTTTTATGTATAAGTTGTATAGAATGGGAATGTCATATAAGTTTGGACGCGTACTGCAAATTGATTTGAAACGATGACAGGTGTGAGGCAAGGTTGTATGTTAAGTCCAAGCTTATTTGCACTTTTTATTGACGATATCACCGATTATTTGACGGGAGGAGTGGAATATGCTGATACTATCATCAAGGCCTTTCTTTTTGCGGATGACATAGTGTTGTTTGCATACTCACCACAGTCGCTACAACTAGATTAATAAACTAAGCGAGTATTGCACGTGGACGTGGAAATTAGTTGTCAGTCTAGAGAAGTCGAAGATTATGGTTTTTTGGAAAGGCTGAGGAAGAGTAGGTGGGCAAGAGCGGTGGACATTTAACGATGAGACAATCGAAGTCGTTAAAGAAAACAATTATTTAGGGATCATTATCACAAAAAATAACAATATGACATGAGACATCTCACCGAAAAACTACAAAAAGCCAAAAATACAATTAATATTACTGGGAGTAACATCTTTATCAAGAAACACATAGCTTAAAGCAGTAAATACAAAGTATTTGAATCGGTAGCTAAGTCAACATTA